>NC_056729.1:1013159372-1013239372 GCF_019279795.1 Protopterus annectens
AACAATACTAATTTCATGAACTTTAATCATACTTTGACTTAGGAATGGAGTCCGGGTCCATTTCCATTCCCATCATGGTATTAGAAACCCAAAATATTTGGAGAATTTAAAAAGTGAGAGAGATGTGTATTTGTGTATACATACATATATATCGGTTTACAATTAAAATTACTAACATTGATGCTCCGCAGATGGAAAAACGAATGACAGATGTTTGAATTTACATGTTGCTGAGCATGCCATGCTCGAAATTCAAATTAGCGAATGCTACTGTGCATTCGTTGATATGAACTCGAATTACTGCACAGAGATTGCAGTACAGTGCAGTTCGGGACATTCATTCCTTTCTTCACTGTAGTGTGATCTTGGAGTTGGAATATATACTTATCAGGGGGTGTGGGGGAATGCAGGGGGGCTTTCCCCCCTCGAAAAACGTGATGTAAGGTATAGGAGTTTCACTTTTTCACTGTGGAAATCACATGCTCTGTTTGGCAACAAGGTTGAGTCTGCTGAATTCGTTCAGCTGATTTGACATTGTGTCCAAATGTAGATTGTCACTTCACTCTTTTGTTCGATGTTCTGACCGGAATTTTTTTTTCCGGCGACATTTTGATAGTAAACTATATATATATATATATATATATATATATATATATATATATATATATATATATATATATATATATATAGGGTCTGTATTAGAACACCGAAGTTTCAAAACTTCGAGTGTTCTAATATCGACCTGTGTTCAGCGAAAGCTGAAAATATTGAAGAAACAGAAAACCGAATTTTTTCCTAGGGAAAGAATTTGGTTGTCCGTTTCTGTTGCTTTGGTATTTTCAGTGCTGTGGTGGAAAGTTACGGGTCAGGTTCAGGTAAGTGTGCGATTGTGTGGACGTGAAGGTTAGGGTGGGTTAGGTGAGTTAGGGTTAGGGCGCGGGTCAGGTAAGTGTGCGATAGTGACGGAACTTAGGGTTAGGGTTAAGGTAAGTGGATATTTAGTGGTGTATGTAGTTTAGTGTAGGGTTAGGTCTAAGAGTTTAGGTGTATGTGTGTGGACTGGGGTTCCATTACATTGCCAGCTATAATCCACTGTGTGCACTCTTTCCCTTTTGTAATATCTATCTATCTATCTATCTATCTATCTATCTATCTATCTATCTATCTATCTATCTATCTGTACAGTGGTATTTGACTTGGTGATGTTTATGGCAGGAATCACTGCATCTGTTGTGTTTATACTGCTGCCAGCAGTGATTCATGTGTATGTGTGTGTGTGTGTGTGTATGTGGGGGGGGGGGGTCAGGGGGGGCTTTTTCAGTTGTTTCTGTCTTTATCCAGTTTTGGAGTTAGAAAATGTACATACGTTCATAGGGTCATAGGGTTATAGGAGGTTACTAGGCTAATGGCATTAGGACTTTTACAAGCCTAGACATTTTATACTTGTGTTCCCTAACTGACCTTATTAGATGGTTGTTATTTGCAGAGTGAGTCTATTATCAGTACTGATTGGCCCTGTCCATGAGGGACATAGGTGCCACCCCTGGAGTAATTTTACAGTCTCCCATCCAAATGTCTAGGTTGTGCTTGAATAATGTTATTAAAGAACTCTGCTTCACATGAATTAGGAGTTTATTCCAGAGGAGCATCAATCTCTGGGAGATATATCTGTCTCTACAGCATGTTCTGTTAATGTCACAGGCTAGGTTGAGATCCCTGGAGCTAGTGACTGTTGTCACATTTGATTTGTGGATGTACAGCATTTCCATTAGGGCAGGGTCAGAGATTTCTCTGCAGGCCAGGCATAAATTCACCTCTCAGCAACTGTAGGATACAGAGTAAAGTGATAGGGATTTCAGTCTTTCCATGTAAGTTGTATTTTGGAGGCCCTGAATTTTCTTGGTGAGATACCTTTGTGTTCTTTCCAGCTGCTGCAGGTGTCTGGTGAGGTACATGCAAAAGGGAGCATTGTACTCTATTAGTGGTCTCATGAGGATTGAGTACAGAGGAGTTATGACATCCTTGTTTTGGATGCGATACCCTTACTTATGAGATGCAAAATGTAGAAGGCTTTCCTTTTATCACTGAGGACACATGGCGATCTAAGTTTAGACTGCAATCAAACTGTGTTCCCAAATCTTGCATCACTGCATTTGAGCTTGGGGGGGGGGGGGCTACTATCAATATTGTAATTTGCAGAGACTTTTTCTTTCCCAAAGGGGATAATAATGCACTTTTTTGCATTTAGTTTTAGTCCATGGTTTTGGCACCAATCATTTTTCTGTGTTAGCCCCTTTTGTAATATGTTAACATCATTTTCTGACTCAATGATTGCACTTTGTTTGCAATCTTCAGTGAACTTGCTAAGTCACAGGCCATTTACTTTCACATGTACTTCTGAGAAATAGATTCCAAAAAATAGAGGGCCCAGCACAGATCCTTGTGGTATGCCACTGGAAACTGGTCTACTGGTAGAGGTGGAATCCCCATCTTTGACAGTATGCATTCTATCTGTGAGCCAGCTGGCTACCAGTCTAGTGACATATTGTTTAATTCCCAGATGGGAGAGATTCTCAGTGATACCTGAGTGGGGGGGTTGTGTCAAAGGCCTTGGCTAGGTCAAGATAGGTAATATGTACTCTTTTACCTTCATCCAGGGCTTTGGTGACATTCTTGAAGTCCACCAGATTCAGTAAGCATGTTCTATCCTTAACAAAGCCAAACTGGGTCAGGTCAAGAATTTAATGGTTACCCATGTCCTTGTCGAAAAGGCCCATGATGATTCTTTCCATGGCATTGCAGATAAAGCTGATTAGGCTTATGGGTTTTTAGTTCTCAGGGTCAGTTGATGGATCCCCTTTGTGCAAGGGGATTACTGTTGCTGTTTTCCACTCTACTTGAACATAGCCAGTGCTCAAGCTGAGGTTAAAAAGAGTGCCAAGTTGTTCTGCTAGGTCTTTTTTTAGATTGTTTAGTAAGCAGCCTAGGATGTTATCTGGTCCCATAGAGGCCATGTTTATGGCCTTGAAGAGCTCAAATATGACCTGCTCTTAGGAGATACTAGGTAGAGGACTGGTGTCGGGTATCCTTTGGGGTATGGCTGGTGGGTCGGGGGGTGATGTCTGCCCCAAATCCATCAGCTAGCAAGTTGGCAATTTTGTCAGGTTCAGTATGATAGGTACCATCCACTATAATTTTGGCACATAGCTGAGCATTCCCTTTTAGATTTTGGACATAGCTAAAGACTGTCTTATGAATATCCTTAGCTAGGGATGCTAATTTAGCTTCATGACTAGCTTTAGAGGACTTTACAAAATATTTGATTTGCTTGTTCATGCTGTTAAGGGTATTCTTCTTATGCTGAGTAACTTCCCACTTGTTCTGAGACATCAGTTTCTTCCTTTTGTTATATAACCTATTTATACTTGAGATCCATCTTGGTGTCCTGTTATTCCGTGAGGAACTGGTTTTGATCCGGTTAGGTACAGCCAAGTCTATACAGTTGTTTAGGTGGTTATACAGGGCATTTGTGTACTCCTCTGCATAGCAATCATTGTTGGCTGTGTTAGCAGGGGGGTTTGAAACATTTTATACCATTACCTAGTAGGCTGTAGTTTGGTTTGGAGAAATTATTCAGGGTTTTTTTTGCTCCTGTGGGAGTATCAGGTCTGATCGTTACTTAAAATGAGACAAATTTTTGGTCTGAGCTTACCAGGGAGGGCAACACACAGGGGGCAGTGCAGTGACCCCCCCCCATGTTGGTGAGTACTAAATCTAGGGCATTTGAGCCCCTTGTGGGGGTACAGACTAGCTGTTCCATGACATTTGTATTGACAAATTCCAGGAACCTCAGTGTGAGCATGTTTGTGCTTGTTTATGTTGCCCAGTCATTGAAGGATAGTTGAAATCACCCACGATCAAAGTGTTTGGCTGTATATTGAGTGAGTCTAGTAAGTCCAGGTAGGCAGTGTGCTTCCCTTGGTTCACGGTGGGGGACCTGTAGCTAACAATGATGTGGTAGGGTGCTTTACCTATAGTTAGTTGGACTTGGAGTAACTCAAGACAGTCATACTGTTTAACCAGTCTTGAGGTGTATTTGACTTTTATGAAGATGGATACACCTCCACCTTTGGTTCTTTCACACTCATTTTGGGGTCTGAATGTGTGGAAAGCCCTGTAGCCTTGCATGGCTCGGGTGCTATCTATGACCTTGAACCATGCCTTGGACATCAGCTTCTTTCAAGGTGAGCAGTGCTTTCAGAGAGTACAGCTTCCTGTTTAATCTCCTAGCATTAAGCAGCATAATCTTGAGTTTGTCTCGAGTGGATTTTTTTAAGTAGGAAATTTTGTTGTTCTGATATTGTCTAAAAAAGGCATTATGAGGGAGGCAAGCACCTTTACTAGTATCTGAAAGCCTAGAGGAGAGAGGTGAAGACCATCTCTGGCCAAGCAGCATGGTCTGTCAACCATGTCTTACCAGGCTGACAGATACTGGATCCCCATAGACTGACACCAGAAGCTAAGCCAATTATTGATGTCAGTTTACTATTGAAATTTCGAAATCAGCTTTGGTCAACTGTGTAAAATGTTGACCCAAAATGCTGAATACAAAATTTTTAATAGAAAACCACACCAAAAATTAATACATCTACAACCATGGTTCAATGTATTTGACATAGCAGGAGGTGATGTCACTCACATCCTGCTATGCAAATTAATGCACCGTTGATCTCTACAGTCAACGGTACTTTAATTCTTCTATTTTTCAGGGCCCTATGCCCCTCTCCACCTCACACCCCTGCACATGAAATATACCAACTCCAAGATTGCACTACAGTGACGAAATGGGCTAATTGCCTGTTCCTCACTGAAGTGCAACCTCCCTTCACAGTGTCAGTACGTCGCATGTCAAAAGGTCAAGTGCACCATGCAATTCAATCATGCATGCTCGATCTTTGTTGGTTCGATTATGTGCTCCTTGGAAACCATGATTTCATCCATCAGAGGTTCAACTGACTGCCGTTCAGGTAGGTCATAGTAAACCGTTGAAGTGAACCATTTTTTGTCCATATTGTGGCATCATCCTGGGTGAGGGTAGGATGCTGCTTAGGGCTAGATACATACCTGCCTGGGACATATAATCTGACACTTCAGTCATGTCCCTCTTCATAGAGTCCAGAGAGGTACATCTCAAGTCATATATCCCAACATGTACTATGACAGACTCATAGCAGTACTTGTTCTTGAGTGACTTTAGTGTGTGCGTGATTTGATGGATCCTGGCACCTGACAAGCAGCTGACCATAACCTCCTTTTCCAGTCTGGGAAGGGGAACATCTCTGTGTCTCACTATGGAATGGCGTATGACCAGAACATTTGGTTTTCAGGTGGTTTGCCTTATGGCTTATTTTCTGAGACACCGCTATGTGTGCTGTTATGTGTAGTGGATTCTATTTACTTTGCAGTGTGTGCTAGTATTTTATGCTTGGGACGTCTCTGATCTTTTGGTAAGCTTCTATTGAATACCTCTGCATATGTGGGTTTATGTGTTGTGACCTTGTTTGTGTGAGAGGTGACATGTGTGTGTGAGTGATGACAACCTGTTTGATGTCTGGTTTGTTGTTACTTGAGTGAATTGAGTCCAAATGCATAGTGTGATTACACCTCTCACATATCATATTTGTTTATTTTAGGATTAAGTGGTTGTCAGTATACATGAGGCAATTACTACATTGTCTCAGGATGCCCATGTCAATCAGGCTGGCTGGAGAAATGATTGGAAACTGACAATCCGTTATTCCAGGTTTTTACCATAACTGCTACTGGGTAGTGGGATAGTTTGACCAGATTTTGCTCTGGGATTAAGAAAGGGGCTTCAAGGCTACAGATGAAAACTATGGCAATGCTTCTGAGTGCACAAATGAGTTTCCCACAGTGCAGCAAGGAAGCATGGGAGGGTTCGCAAACAGATGTTTAGCAAAAAATTGTCTTTCAAAGTGTTTGTTTGCATCTGTGCAAGGCACTGATGAACCTTATTGAGTGGTGTACAGCTACGTGCAAATGTGAGACTTAAATACAGGTGAAATTTATCTCTTTTAAGCTAAACTACCAATCAAAAAGCACACCATGAGCTTTCCTCCAGTAATCTCCAACTCGGATGAGACTCAGACTACACACTTCTGCCACAGGGGTGCAGGCAGGGCCCTCCTCATGTAAGATGGCTGGAATAGTGTTCAAGTGTAACTATACAGTCTAGATTCAGCAAATCTGAATCCAATCTATGCCACATGCCAACTATTTAATGCAACAGAACAGCTTTTTTAAAGTACAGAAAAATACAGTAAAAATCAGCAAAATGAGGCAGCAAAATGATAAAATACAGTCAGCAAAGTGCAAAGAAACCTCAAAAAGTACTTTTTTTTTCGATTTTAGTAGTGGATGCTTTGGAGTTTAGCAGAATCTCTTCAGACCTCTGGCAAAAGTTGCCAAACGCTGAGCAGCTCCAGTTAGATGACCTGCTGTGGTACTGCCCTGTGCACAAATTGGCAGCTCTTCAAGCAGCTGTGAACAGTGGGACACTATGGCGAGCATTGCCTATAAAGAATTTTATACTGGAGAGGTTTGCTTATATACAAGGAACAGATAACCTCATTTGTGCTTTTATACCAGCAAAATGAAAGACTTTTACACAGTTAATCCCTCAGGCCAATCAGATAAGAACTCAATAAACTTTATACCAACAGTTTCCCATTTGGATGGATTGAATTTAGCTCTGTTCCCACAAGAGTGCAAAAGATCCCTCCTAATGTAAAATAAACTGGTTTGAGCTCAAGTGTAGTAACAAATGCTTTACGGAATTCTTACATTATCAAGAATCCTTAGAAATAAGTTCACTAACTGAGAAATGTTCAATGAAATACAGAAAAAAGTGCACAATGTACAGAATATTTTGGTAGACTCAGGAGAACTTCAGCAAACTCAGAACAGATTCTTAAGTACCAGAGGAGATTAGGGAATATGAGAATACTGTTAAAACAACCTTAGAGCAGTACAGTAACAAACAGATGGTGTTTCTTTAACAAGTGCAGGCTGAAAAACTGATAAATTCAACAAAATCAATAAATGCAGCACAGAAGTATTAAATAGTACTGAGACAGAGCAACTGCAAAATAATACTTATATCAGCTTTGTAGGTCCAGATGGTTTAAGAAGTAATCCAAGTCTTGTTATTACAGCTATGTATAAATGAGCACAATCTTACAAAAATGTAATTATTTTACACCAGCAGGACGAAAGACTTTTACGCAGTTAATCCCTCAGGCCAATCAGACAAAAACAGAATGCTGTACAGCAGTTTCCCACTTGAATGGGTTGAATTCAGATCTGCTTCCACCAGATTAAATGAATTGTGAGGGTGAACCCTCTTCACCCGTATGTTGAATGATATGGGAATAAATCACCCACATATAGTAGATGTGCCTTGAATATGTTACTTAGGTATAGGTATACACGGTAATTGTATTTAGTTCACTGAAATGTAGTTTGCTAGTGTATTATACTTTATGGTTTCATTTTTTTTGTAAACCAATATACAGTATCAAAGCTAGACTTGGGCAAGAGGGTCAACAGCAAAATTTGGGGGGGGGGGGCATATTCTGATTTCAATCTTTCTTTAATGTAATACCAGCTTTTAAAAGACATGCATCATGCCACCTGGCTGGTGTGCCAATAGAAGAAACATCCATTTTTTTGTTTCTTTGTTTGGTGGTGGTATATAGATCTAACTGCCAATCACTTACAGCTTATTACAGCAAATAACTTTTTTTTGTTCTTCACTTTAAGAGCTGAGAGAGTAGGGTGCTAGTTCATGGTAGTGACCTAGGGAGCTAATTGAACCAGCTGTGACAACTAAGGGGGTAGGGCACTGGCTCATAGCAGAGCACCAGGGAGCTAATTGAACTAGCTATGTTTCTCCTGATATAGCTGGCCTGATAGCACCATACTATTGTGTGTGTAGTGTGTGTGTTTGTGTTTGTGTGTGTGTGTGTGTGTGTGTGTGTGTGTGTGTGTGTGTGTGTGTGTGTGTGTGTGTGCACATGCACTTGCGTGCTTGTATGTGCCTCTGTATCTCTCTCTCCCTATATATACATATATATATATATATATATATATATATATATATCTACACACACACACACACACACACACAGTTATAGATATAGACATTCATATATATATATATATATATATATATATATATATATATATATATATATATATATATATATATATATTATACACATGCATACATGTACTATAGATAGATATGGATATATATATCAACAAGTTTGTATATACCCTTTCACACACATACATACATACAATCATCTATCTATCTGCATATATATATATATATATATATATATATATATATATATATATATATATATATATATAAAACTCCCATCTCAAAAAAAACAATGTTTGTGACTGTCTGAGATCATCTGAGGCCAATCCTTTCACTCTGCTTCTCCCAACCTACTTCTTAGAAAGCTACATAAAACCCCTATCTAGTTGGCTTCAATGTCTGACATTCCTTTCTACTTGACATTTGATTCTCTAGCAACAGTACATCAGTTCAAAGGATTTATATTGACTCAACAGTGGCAATTTCAGTGAATCCTATTCCTGCTAAATGGTTCCACTTATAACAGTGGAGAAACTGACAAACTCAAGGTCACTGAAAGTGGGTTTCAGCAGAGTTTTTTCATGCAAATGGGATTGGCCGAAATTGCAGTCATCTAGCTATCACAATCTCAGCTCAGATCCATGCTTTTTAGAGACTGTCAGGTATACATCTGTGTAATTGTCTGAATGATTAACCCCATGCACCTTACTGAAGGATTTTCTTGTCTTTTATTTCATGAATACCAGATTAGACCATCAAATTGTATTTTTTTGTTTTTGCAGTTTTTCCTAATTACCTGTACTGTAATCATTGCTGAGCTATTTGAATCAGCATGTAACAAGGACATTGTCACCTCACAGTGCGACGTTGTCCTGTTCGATTCTCAGCTAGTGCGTCTTCTGTGTGGAGACATGCATGAATGGGTGTACTTTCGTTGAAGGTTGTGCGTCAGAGCTGGCAACTCGGCGTGTAAAAATCTACTGTCAATCATTAGCGGACCGGAGTTCCGCTGTGGCGACCCCTATCCGGGAAAAGCCGAAAGACACAACATATAGAGGACACAGATGAAAAATAGCCCCATATGTCCAATCTATGGAACCAAACTAAAATAAAAAGAAATGAATTATAATAACTGAAATCACAGTCATTATTCTTACAATAAGCAACTTAAATAGAGATAACAACAGAAACAGTATGATTCACAAGTGGATTCCAAATAATATGCATATTCCATTGTGGGTAAAAATTAACTACTCATAAGAAGAAACTGCCATCACAACATCAATATGCAATTTTTTAACAACATTTGTTCTTACTTTAACTAAGCCCATGGCCAATAATCAGGGAGACTCAGAGTGCGAGTAAAGTCATCATGCAGATCAAGTACAGATACAAATACATAAGAACCAGCTGAAATTACATCATATTGACAATAAATTTAGGACAAAGATTATCATGCATTTGTATACGGGACCCACAGAAAACAGTGATTATTTATCACAAAATGATGGGTCACAAGGATACCTGCTATACACTTTGGAAATCTGCATACCTGTTTGTGGATTAGAGGTGATCTTATACAAAAGCTTTAAAGGTATGAGTGAAAACTAGTTCTCTGATTTACTAACTGCTAAGCTAGAACTGGAGTATCTGTACTTGGACAAAACCATCCATGCTACAGTCAATCAACAGTAAAATTTCAAGTCTGAAATAGAAAGTAAATATGCTGTGGAGAGAGGGCAAAACCTGTAAATTCCAAAATTACTAGCATATAAGCACCACCATTAATAATTAAATATAGCATTAAATGAAAATGAACAACCTTTTTCTAGAAAGCCAGTGACCTTATCTTGGGTAGTAGATAACAGACCAAGGAAAAGGTTAGCATATAAAATTAAACTACAGGAAATCTCCAGGGTTAGATGTATTTTTCCTAAGACCCTAATTACTGACACTAAAGGCATTAATTTAGCTTCCAGGACCTTTAAAAAAAGGTGTATAGTGGTATCACTGTCACTGACTTTGATAACATCCTTAGCACTTTCTTTTTTAAAAGAGGCTGATCTCCCCAAGTGTCCTGTCCTCAAGAATTATTTTTAAAGGTCTTTATCACAATACATGAGTCTATAGCAGTGATTTCTATTACCCAAATGGGGCAAGCACCTGGCTGTACTGTTCCATTGTCATCTGTCACCAGGTCTGCTTTTACTTTATAATTCATTTTAAGAAAATGGGAAAAAATCAATGGTTCTTCTAAATTCTCCACTACAGTGGTGCTTCACCAACTGGGTAAATGTCCTACATTTCCTACTTGTTACTGACCCATATGTCTCCTCAATGCTGATGTTAAATCTTATGCCAGAATTCTTGCCAAAAGACTCAGGAGCATTCTTTCATACACCATTATGCCTACTAAGTTGGGTTTATTAAAAGAAGCAGTGCATATCATTTGAAAACCTTTCTGTTATCCTTTCAAGATTTAAAACACTCTCCTGACCCTATCTTCACTCTTTTCCTAGATTTTGAAAAGCTTTCGACACCATAAAATGGCCACATCTTTAGAATGAAATGGAAGATTTGGGCATCACAGCTGATTTTATAGCTATGGTCAAGGCATTGTATCTCTATCCTCTGACCTCTGTTCTCACTAACAGTTTCCTTTCAGATACTTTTTCCTCGTTTAGGGGCACTCATCAAGGCTGCCCATTTTCCCCAGCATTATTTATTTTAGTTATTGAAGTCTTGAACAGATTATAAAATTGCTCTACTGTTTTGTTTGGATGGACCTTATATAATATTGCTGCTAGGTCACTGTTATTTGCTGACAACTGTGCTGTATGCACTAGCTCCCCACATCAGGATATTCAGTGTATGAGAGGTTTGGGGGGATGGTACAGTGGCACAGCAGATAGTGCTGTCAATTCACAGCAAAAGTTTTCCTGGTTTGTTTCTTGGCAGGCTTGTCTTTTGTACAGAGTCTGCATGTCCTCTCTGTGCTTGTGTGGATTACCTCTAAATGCTCTAGTTTACTCCCACATTCCAAAGAGATGCAGCAGGTGGATTAGACACCTTAAATTGGCCATAGATGTGAGTGTGCATGCTAGTGTGTGGTGTGGAAGAACTACTATAGAAGGGTAGGTCGCAGAGCAGTGTAAATCTTAGCTCTAGAGGATTGTCAATGTTGGAATACCATCTCGATCCCATGAGCAAAAATGGGAAAAGGGAGTTGTGGGTGGATGGGTTCCAAATAGGTTTGAAGACATCTCTAGTTTAAAATGAATAAATCTAAATCTGATTTTTTTCCCTGCTAACCCTGTGGCAAGGAAGTTGAACCTGCCTATGATCCCTGCACTCTTTCAATGGACCTTATCCTGCCCCAGATATTTAGGTATAAAAGTTAACCCAGATATTTTCATGAAATTATCATATCTGTAAATCTGTTAATCTCAGATGTGTGTGGGATAAAACCTTCTTATGGGTCCACTCCTGGAAAAGACAGAGTTTGTCTGTATTAGATCCAAGGTTACAAAGATAAGCCATTCAGTAAAAAAAAAATGCAAGAGCAACTCAGTGACTCATATTTACCCATAAATATTTAAAAAGTAACAAGTCATGGACATTCTGAAGATATGTAGCTGAAATAATGGTTTCACTCCCATTCCCCCCCCCCATCCATGGGTCTTTTAGTATCAGGGTTGTAGATAGACTTTATCCCTGTATGCCAAAGGGCATAGGTATGTGTGCTAAAGTACAAAAAATGAAGTCTCTGAATATTTCATTTTACATGTCAGAAGCAAGTATATGTGATAAAGCTAACTTCCTTGCATATGATTTGCTGTGAAAAACAACTCATAGAAAAAGTTATCATAACATATAAAAAACAAGGAGGAAAAAAGGAAATGGAATATAATAAAAGCATACCGCACATGCACCGATAAGAGGAGGGCTGAGAAGAAAGAGCAGAGGAATGAGAAGGGGGAAAGACTGACGTGTAAAAGTAGACAAGCAAAGCCATTTGGTTTATTTATTTATCATTTGCTAACAGGGTAAGTGGGCTGGTCCACAGACCATGATCCAGGCCAGAAAGGAAAGGGTAAATGCAACATATATAGAAAATTTACTGCTGTCAATCAACCAGCACAGTTTTGGTATGTGGGAAGAAACTGGAGTAGCCAGAAAAACCCATGCAGATACAGGGAGGGAGAATGTGCAAACTCTACCCAGACATTATAAGGAAATAATATTACAGAGGCAGAAAGTGAGACTAAGGATCCAGGGAAAATTCAGGAGGCAGTGACACAATGCAGGTTAAGAAAGATGCTCAATAATGACTTGTAGAAATAAAATAAGTGATGAGACAGAGTTAAACAATAATTCTTTCCGCCTTTGGTTAATAATAGACACTGATATAAGTATACACACACACACACACACACACACACACACACACACACACACACACACACACACACACACACACACACACACACACACACACGCACACACACACAGTCTCCATTTCACTCTTGTTCTCTCTCTGATATAAACATATAGACAAAGGAAGAGGGACATGATTGTGTAACAGAGCACATGAAAATATCATAACTATGTTCAGTGAGTGCAGTTTCATCTTTGAACTCAAGTGTGGTAAAGTAATAAGTTAAGTTTCCAGCATCAGATTGCACAAAATATTTTTTTTCCTGATATTTTCTTGTGCCCGGTTACATAACCTACTTAAAGGTTTAGACTTTCTTAATACAATTACAGGTTGCTAGCTTCATAGTTTTGATTAGGTGACAAGCCACTTTTTACTAGTAAAGTTGGTAGTAACCTCAAAAAATTACTGGAAAACAAGAGGTGTTGTAAAACCTTATCTGTGGGGGTTGGCACCAAACCTTGTGGGAGGTGCAGTCAATTCTCCTATATAGTTAAAAGTCAGACAATTACTTTAGCAAATTTTATGCATACTGAAATTCATTTTAAGAAAGGAAATTGCCTTACTAAAAGGATAGTATATTTGGCTATGTGTGAATCGTGGTAGTTTTAATGGGGGCAAAATGGAAGGCTCCTTTAAAACCAGAATTTATGAAAATCTGTATGACAATCAAAGCAAAAAAGATGCAAATGCCCTATATAAACATTCCCTTGTTTGTTAAGGGTTTGTCAAATTCAGTTTTGGCATATTGGAAACATTGTATATTGATTCCAGAGGGGGGATTGGAAAATGTTACTAAGTAAAAGGGAACTGCAATGGCAGCTTAGATTGGCTGCCTACCCCCCCCCCCCCCCCCGGGAATGAATGATTCTGTTTCCTTAATGCCAGTTCTAAGGGAAAGAGCTGATAGGTTATAGGGCATCCAAATCTAGTTGGTTGGGGTTTTGGCTTTTTTCATTTTTTTCACCTCCCTCTCCCATCTTTTACCTTCACATTTTACTTCATACCCTCAGTTACAATGGGCCATATTTTAGATTTATTATTATGTGTATTTATCAACAACATATTAAAGTTTTTAAGATGTTTTACATTTTCAGTTTTAACAAAATGTGCATTACTGCTTGGTTTTAACTGCCTTTTGCTGTATATTGTTTTGGGATTTTTGGAATGTGGGCAAACAGTGTCATGTGATTAACTTGAGAGACTTCATTGGCAATATTTACACCAATGATAAGACTTTACTGGCTATTTAATACTTTGATAGTATTTTGATGGTTATTCTGATGAAGTCCCCTGTTAGATAGACAAAAGCATTCAATTTTTTACAACAAACTAGTGTTCCTGCTGTCCTCCTGTTGATACGTGTTTTATTTATCATTAATGAGTGTTTGTTGGGCACATATTGCACCTTTGTTGGTTCATAGTTTGGATTATCAAGTGTATGGCCTAATGGTCTTCAAAAAGGTTATCTGTTGTAACCTCATGTTAATATTGTTTCCTTCCATCACTTATAACATTTAAAAAAAATTGAAGGAAAATAGAAGTTAATGACTAAGTTGTTCTGCATGTAAAGAGAAGCGTAATCCATAATTTTAGAAAGCTTTGTACAATGTATGTGTTAGATTTTTTTCTACTATTAATATTTGTTTTGTACTAATAGTTTTGCCAGTTTGGTGCAACTCCCTCATTAGTGCATTCCAGGAAATGGTTTTCATACTGAATCAAACCACATTGCCCAACGAATAGTGTGACAAACACCAACACCTCTAAAACCATCCACACCTGTACAGTACATTCCTACATATGTGGAGGTTCTCAACAAAAACTTACCTAAACAAAAGCGACCTCCGAGGCAAAAGCACACACACACATCACAACCCACTGCACCAAGCACCACACATAGAACACATGCCTGGGTCTCACAGCCTCTAAGGCCTAGCCATAAACCCAGTGTACTAATCATAGACAACTCTATCCTGAGACACACAGATGTGCCCCTCACTGGGCTAGACAAGGGGAAAGTCACGGTAAGTTTTTTGTCAGGTGCTAGAATCTGCCATATCATTCATGCACTCAAGTCTCCCAACAACAGGTATTGTTATGACTCTTTCATAGTCCATGTTGGAGTGAATGACTTGAGACGTACCTCTCTGGACTATATGAAAAGAGACATGATTGAGCTCACCGAATATGTGTCCCAGGCGGCTAGCCTTAAGCAGCATTCTACCATCACCCAAAATGATGCCTCAGTACAAACAGAGAATGATTGACTTTAACAATCACCTTAGTTTCTGGTGTCATTCTAAGAGGATCCAGTATCTGACAGCCTGGAAGGACATGACTAACAGACCACGATGCTTTGCCAGAGATAGCCTTCATCTGTCTCCCTTGGGCTTCAGGCTTCTGGAAAAAGCTCTTGCCTCCCCCATAGTGCCTTTTTTAGGCAACGTCATTAGGACAAAATTACCAACCTGAAAAATTCTTCTAAAAAAAATTTAAAGTCATGCTGCTAAATGCTAGGAGTCTTAACATGAAACTGCACTTATTTCAAGCATTCCTCACCCTGGAAGATGCTGAGATTTGTGCAGTCATTGAAACCTGGTTCAAAGGTGCAGAGAGCACCCCAGCCTTACCAGGTTGCTTGTCCTACCATGCTTTCAGACTCCAAACTGAGGGCTACAAAGCCAAAGGAGGTGGAGTTTCAATATTTATCAAAGACATACACACCTCCCGGCTGGTCAAACAGTATGACACACAGGAGACACTCCAGGTGCAGTTAACTACTGACAAAACACCTGTTCAAATCATAGCTAGCTACAGACTCCCAACCATGACTCAGGAGGCCCACTCCACCTACCTGGACTTACTTGAATCCATCAAGATTCATCTCTCTACCCTGATCCTGAGTGACTTTAACTACCTATTCTAGCTCAAACATGAATGCCCAGAGATTCCTTGATCTCATCAATGCCAATGCATTGGATAAGCTGATCTACACCCCTGGACCTGGTACTAACAAACATGAGTAGCCACTGTAACCTCCCTACAGTGTCATCATCCTTGGTAAGATCTGACCATAAAACAATCAATTTCAAAGTCACCATCTCTCCTGACCCCCCCCCTTTCCCAGGGTAGAATAAAAAAAGTTTTCCAAAGATGACTACAACCTCCTGAGAGCAAGTATAAGCAGCTTCACAGCCACCATCCCTTCAGTTGAATCAAGCACTAATGTCCAAGCCTACACCAAAAAACTATATGAGAACCTATATAGCTGCATGGACTCAGCAATACCTGACAGCACCAAATCATCTTCCTCAAAGAAGAGTAAACCTGTCTGGTGAACAGCAGCAATAAACAGACTCTATAATAAAAGGAAAAAAACATTGCTGTCCAGGACCAAGAAGGAGCAGGTGCCAAGTTGAAAGCAATCTCTCTTTTGTCTGAACAAGCAAATAAGGTCACTGGTGAAATCCTCTAAGGCTAACTTCGAGTACAAATTAGCCACATCCACAAAGGACAACCACAAGGCCTTCCTTGCATACATCTGCACTCTTAAAGGTAACTCCCAAATCTGCTCTGAATTAGTGGTCAAGAATGCTACATACACAAACACCAAAGATATAGCCAACCTGCTGACAGACAAGTTCAGTGAAAACTTCATACCCCTGTCCCCCCATCAGTAAACCAAGACATCCCCAGCACCTGCCCCCTAACCTCATCACCAGTGAGCAGGTTATTAATGCCCTGTCAAAGGCAAAAAATACAGCCTCCATGGGACCCAACAACATCCCTGGCTGTGTCCTACATGAACTCAGGGAAGAGCTCTCAGCACTGCATGACACCCTATTCAACCAAAGCCTGTGATCCGGCTTTATCCCAGCAGAATTGAGGACAGCCACTGTCATCCCTCTGCACAAAGGTGGTGTCTACTGACTCAGACAATTATAGACCCATCGGCCATAGTAGCCTGATCTGCAAGGCCATGGAATGCATTATCATGGACATTATAAACAAGAACATTGGCAACCTCCAAACACTTGACCCTGCACAGTTTGGTTTTGTCAAAGAGAGATCATGCCTGTTAAACTTGGTCACCTTCTTCGAAACAGTCACCAAAGCCATGGATGAGGGCAAGACAGTGCCGCTGCCTACCTTGACCTAGCCAAAGCCTTCCACACTATTCCCCACTCAGGCATAATAGATAAACTCTCCCAGCTGGGCATCAACCCGTATGTTACCAGATGGGTAGCTAACTGGCTCACTGATAGAACTCACTCAGACAAAATAGGGAAAGCCACCTCTAGTAGTAGACCCGTAATAAGCAGTATACCCCAAGGATCGGTCTTGGGGTCTCTACTGTTTGAGATATACTTTTCTTAGGTGCAAGTCAAAACCAGAGGTCTCTGGCTGACCAAGTTTGCAGATGACTGCAAGCTGAGCACTGTCATAAATTCCCCAAGTGATGTGAACATCCTCCAATAGGGCCTTAAGCAAACTAATCACTGGTGCCTCAAACTGAATGCCAAGAAATATATCATTATCTCCTTTACAGAAAATTGTGTTCTCACTAATTATCACATTAATAACAATGTACTAAGCATGCAGTCAGTCGTGAGGAACTTGGGCACCCAGGTTGATAGCAACCTGAATTTGACTACCATGTTATCTCCATTGTACAGAAGGCTTTCTACATGGCCCACATCATAAGTAAGGGTATTTTAGTGTACTTCTCCCTTATTATACCCATTATCGAATACAATGCCCCCTTTGGCATGTACCTTGCCAAGCACATGCAGCAGATGGAGAGACAACAGAGGTTCCTGACCAGGAAAATCTAAGGTCTCAAACACCTGTCCTATGCAGATAAGCTAGAAGCCCTGTCCCTCTACTCAGTCTCGTACAGACTGCTCAGAGGTGACCTGTGTCTGCCATACAAGACCATCTCAGACTACGCATTGATCGAGTTGCTGCATATCCATTAAGTCAAACTCCACTTAAGCAAGCCACACATAAGGTATCAACCTGGTCTGTGACATTAATAGAACTTGTTGGCAGGATAGATTTGTGTCCCAACAACTCCCCCATCTGTGGAATAGATTTCCTCTCCATGTCAAGCAGATTACCTCACTATCCCTCTTTATGAGGAACGGACGACTGGATGGGAAACAGAACATATACCTCTGGGATCCCACCTGTGTCCCTGCTGGACAGGGAAAACAGTGCTGATTTTGTGGAAACATGGGTTAAATTCTTGGCTAGGCTTATAAGGACCTCCAGGCCAATTGCCTAGTATCATCATATGAACCTATAAACATTTAAGAAACAGAACACAATGACAATTCCTGACATTTTCTGAATAATTTGTTTTACAACCCTAGGATTTTTCGAGTAATGAATCATTATCCCTTTTCAATTTCTTTCAGGTAGCTTAGTTATAGGTTATTAAAAGCAGTACAGACTACTTGAAATATAAAGAATCACAACTGAACACTTAGAGTGTCTAGACATGCAAGTTAAAATCTAATGGGCTACAGTTAAAGTTTCTTTGGCATCTGTTGATTCATAATGCTCAAATTTTAACAGAAAAATAACAGTGAAGAGCCCTCAACACATGGAAACATTCCTGCAATGGGGTAAGGCCAGGCTCAGGAGGAGGAAGACCCCTCATTGTAGAAGGAAGTAGTAGTCCACAAAAACTGACAGGCCGAAAAAAAAGCCATACAAATAATAGAGTGAACTATCGAGGATACAAAAGAAATTAGGTATTGTTACTATTATGCAAGAACCCCAGAATTTTGAGATAGCAGATATTCAAAAAGATTAAGAGAGAAATTAGAGGAAAGCTAAATACTTGCAAAAGAAAAACTGCCAAAAAAGAGGAAAGAGAAATACTTGCTCAAGAAAAACTGCCAAAAGCTTCAAATGCAAATTTGTGTTCATTAATACAACCGATCCATGAAAAACATTCTGTAGACCAAGAAACCTTGGCCATTTAAAAAAAGAAGCAACTGAGGAAGTGCAAAAATATAAAGAACAAAATCTAGAAATTTTTGAAAGTTATAAAAAAGAATTATGGACAGGAGATAGAAAGAGAGATTTGATGTGGTGCAATATTTATGCAAAGGAGATAGACGAACTAAGCAGTATAAAAAAATCAGCTCTAAAGATATTTGAAGAGAAATACAGGCCAAGGCACTGAGATACAAAAAATTTCCCAATACAAAAAATAAGATCACAAAGGGGGAATGTGGAACAGAAGATTATTAAAGTGGTAGTCAAACAAATGTAAGATGAAGTTATGCGAAAACTGCAAAAGCAAAGGATTTTGTGTAGAAAGTCTAGCACAAGTTATGTCACTGTGTGATGGAACAATCAGTCCCCAAAGTAAAGAGAAACAGGCAGACCAGAAGATATCTGAAGAAGAAATATGGACATGGGAAAAAAAAAGAGATTTAATATGGTGCAATATTTATGCAAAGGAGAAAGAAAACAAATCAGTAGAAAAAAGCATCACCAAAGATATTTGAAGAGACATACAGGCAAAGGCATCAGATACAGAACATTTCAAAATACAAAAAAACAAGAAAACAAAGGGGGGAAGTAGAGAAGAGGATTAGTAATGGAGAAGTAACAGAAATAGAAACTGAAGTTAAAGATTACCTGTGATGTGAAGGATTTAGTGTAGGGAATACAACTCTGGTAACATCACTGCATCATAGAACAATGGGTCCCCAAATTAAGGAGAATCAGGTGGAATGGGAAGCATCTGATCACTTTCCATATGAAGAATATGCTCTGGAGCTTTCATCAGAAAACCTGTGCAGAAGTTAATTTGGAGTTATACAGCAAGGGAAGAAGCAAGAAACAGAGGCAACTCTGATGCAGTCAGTGTCGTGGAGTGATGGGCCAATGAGTTCCTATATGAAAGAGCAACAGATGATGAAGGATGCAGCTGAAGAGAATATGTCACAGGAAGATGTGCTGAAACATTTGTAGAATGCCCACAGGATTTAACAGAGATGGACAGCCATATTAAGATCAATGAAAGAAATAGATTATAGAAAGTCAAGAAAACCCAAAATATTAGACGTCTGATAAAACAAATGAACACAGTAATCAGGACTACTGACAGAAATTCATGTGATATAAAAGAAGTAAATATGACATATTACTGTCTAGCTAAATTAATAACAGTTAAAGTCTTACCACAAAAA
Organism: Protopterus annectens; assembly: GCF_019279795.1. Classification (NCBI taxonomy): domain Eukaryota; kingdom Metazoa; phylum Chordata; order Ceratodontiformes; family Protopteridae; genus Protopterus; species Protopterus annectens. The sequence continues at coordinate 1,013,179,210 of NC_056729.1, forward strand.
ATACAGGGCAATAACAGAAAGGAAGGGAAGAAATCAAATGCCATCATGTAAGTATCAGATAGATAAAACCATAAAGCAATTAAGACAAGAAGTGTCACTGTTAGACGTGTATATAAGAGGGAGCTTATCAATAAAAATACTTAGAAAGATAGATGTGGTAAAAGCAATTCACAGTATTAGAACAGACCAGGATCTATTGTATATTATTGCAAATAATAAATTAAATGTATCAGAGCAGGCAGAAAAAATAGCAGATATGCAGAAAAACATAAAGAAAAAGTACAAAATAAGCAATTCATTGAGGACCCAAAAAATGTTTATGGAGAATTGGGAAACAAAGCAAAAGGAATAGAAATACCACAAAAAATAGATACATTTTGGAAAAACATCTGTGAAGACCCTGTGGAGCATAATAAAGATGCTTAATGGATAGAAGAAGTAAAAGAAACAGATAGAAGTTCAAATGTGCAGGATATGAAAAGGTATGAAGTAATGGCCCAAGAAATTGAAATAAAATTAAGATTAAAATTAAGCCAGGTTACCCATAGCCTTGGGCCAGTTTTATGAACCAGCACCCCACTCCTTCAGTTCTTCAATTGAAGAGCCAAAAAAAAGCACTTCATTCACTGTAATAAGCCATTCAGTAAGTAACCACCTTATTACGGTTTGATCTATGTATTCAAGACCAACAAAAAAAAAAAAAAAAAAAGAAAACAGTGGAAGTTCCTCCTATAGGCACACTAATCAGCCAGATGCACAACACTCTCCCACCTGTTCCAGCCATTCAGGTCCCATTTCTGTGTACCTGGCCCCAACCTTCCTTCAGCATACCCTGCCTGCATGGAGCACTAGAAGTCTCTTGCTTTTCTCTTTTTTAAATTATAGCAAATTGCCAGCTACAAATGTAGCAAACAGTTGCTACAGTTTATTCCCTGCCTGCATGGAGAGCTACAGAGCTCAGCTTTAGTTAAAAAAAAAGTTTTTCTTTTGAACTGCAGCAAACTGCTTGATACAGTGTAGCAAGCAGTTGTTACAGTTTAAACCACACACAGAGTGCTACATTGCTCATGCTTAACTGCAGATGCAATACCATCTTTTAGAAGCTGGTATTGCATTAAAGATCGGGGAGGCAGATTGTGCCCCTGCCCCCTAACACTTTACATCTGGGTTCATTGACCCTCTCACCTCCCCATAGCTATACTACTGAAGAAAAGCTCCTAATTGGAAAACCACATGCCCAGATGCAGTACCTAATTTCTTGCTAAAACTATTAACATCTTTACACAAAGATTTAGCCCTGAGTAAGAGCTACTTATACACGCACCCCAAACAGACACCAACCAGGTTAACAACAGGAAAAATGATATTCCTCCTTATATATTCTTCAGTCTGAAGGAGGTATGGGCCTTCTCAAAACTGATTATATGTATAGATCTGCAATCTTAGAGTTGCATACATATTTTCTGACCTCACCAGATCAAAATGTAGTGAAAGATTTAAAATTTGAAGAGAGCAAATCTAAGATGACTTCCCTGCTTAGTTTAGCAAAAGCATATTGGTGTCAAGTAGGAATGGAAACCAAACTAAAAGTAGGCAAAAGTCAAGCGGCAGCTGAAAGTACCAAAAAAGCAAAAGAAAGAATATAAAGAAAAGGATGAGATGAGAAGGCAAGAAATGTGAAAAGGCATAAATATATCTACAAGTACAGAAAACTCCTGGAATAACATCCTGTCAATAAGGATTTGACACAAGAATAGTTACAGAGAGGTAAATTCAAAACAAAAGATGAAAGTTAATATTAGCAGTGCATAATAGTGGATTACATTCTTGTTGATTTACAAAGTACAGTACAATGAAAATGTAGGAGAAACAGACAAATGTAGGTTCTGTAAAACAGAACTGGAAACAGTCGCACATCTTGTTGCTGGGCGTGATACACTAATGACAGAAGACCTATATACTGAAAGGCATAATAATGTGGCAATATTATTTCCCTAGGAACTGTGCAAACATTACACTGCTGAAGTTGCTGGGAAACACTGGACACATGAGCCACAATTTTATTTTATTTATTTATGTATCATTTGTTGACCGGGAAAGTCCGACGAGGACAGAGCGTATTTTCAGTGAAGGCCTGTGGAGAAACATTCCAGATGCATGTCTTTGGATTGTGGGAGGAAACTGGAGTACTCAGAGGAAACCTACACAAACAGAGGGAGAACATGCAAACTCTGCATAGAAGGCACCCCAGCAGAGAACTGAACTGGAGAACCTCTTGCTGTGAGGCGACAACATTAATCGCTGCACCACTGCGCCACCCTAAATGGTGGATTACAGTGACTTGTATACAGAGAGAGACAAAGTCATAAAATGCTGGATTTGCAGGCAGAAACCAGGGCAATATGGAAGAAAGATACCCAGACAGTTCTGATAGTAGTAGGAGAAATGGGTCTCATAAAAAAAAAAATAAATAAATAAATTTACAGTCTTATTTACATATGCTACCACACCATATGAATTGCATAAGTAGTCAATTTTGGGCAAATTATGGCTGCTGCAAAGAACACTTTGGCTAACATAAATGATTGAGGCAATACTAATTTCACAAATTTTAATCATATGAGTTAGGAATGGGGTCCATTCCTGTCATGGTATTACAATCCCAAAAGACTTTTTTGAAATTAGAAAAAATTAAGCCAAAGTTTTAATTGTTCACTTATCGCTGATCCTCGATATTTAATGATTATGTTGTACATTGTTTAATAATGTGATCATTAATCTGTAATCATAATTTATGTCCTTTTGCCAAATCTCAAAATGTTACATTAGTGATACTAAAGCTGAGATCAACTATGTATTTTTGTGGACCATCTTGTAGAATTTTGGCATCTTTTATTTACCATAGTACCACTGAATTGCAGGGACCATGGAGTTCAGTAAATTAAATCATAGGTGAGAGTGAGGGCAACAATCCCCTATATGGAAAAGTGGTGAGACAATTCAGTATAATTAATCATGTGTCATTCTGTCAACATGCAATTAATCTAGAATAAAACACCATAATCCTCAGAATGTCAGAGTCTCAAAGCAATGATCCTCATAAGCTTATATAAAACAGAAATAATCTACACTGACAAGGAGGCAAGGGGGTGAAATGCTCACATTCCCATCTAAAAATATATCTACATGAAGTTCACTGTGATGTTGGGAGGTAATGCCAGCCATGCCAGGGAGAAGTAGGGTAGTGAATTTTATGACTTGTGCCAGCACAGCTAGCTGGAATTTTGTAAATAATTATATGTCATGTGTATTTGAAGATGATTTGTACAGATGCTTGTGCTGAAAATGTATTTGTGAGCTTTGCTTGTATTAACTGTGTTAAAATGTATCAAAAATGCACCTTGCTGAAATTAAGAGAACTGTACATGTATTATGGTATCTTATGAGGACATTGGCTCAGCAATGGTTAACCACCTGGCTTATTTTAAGAAAAAATAAGGGAAATGGAAATGAGCCTATAAATCATTGAAAATTACCCCACAATGCTGAGTAGGACCAGAAATGGTAGGTCTTGTAGTAGCCATTATCTGTTAGCTTTTGTAAAGAAGGGGGTAAGTATTGTAAATGTTTCTGAAAACTAGGCATTGCCATAAAAGCTCTAAATGTATATTGTAGCAGTCTTCTAAAGTCCTGTCTCATGCTTCAAAAGTATTGTGGGAAAATAGAGTCAGGTGACCAGATGAGGTCATTCTGCAAGTCATCTTGGATATTATATTTTACAGGGAGTAATCGCAGGATATAGATTATTCTGTTTGGGAGCCTGACTAGAAAGACTGCTCATGTATTTCATCTTGCCTTGCCCAAGTAACTTATCAGGGAGCAGTAAATTCTCTTAGATTCAGTCAGGAATATAGTAAAGTTTAATGCAGAGATTGTTTTTCTTTATTTGTATGAGTTTGTCAAACAATGTTGTTTCAATATTTTATTTTCTGTGATTTGAACTCTGTGATTTACCGTGAATATAAATTCAGTATTTTCATGTACTTTTATTATTTATTATTAAATATATTTAATACTTTTTTGTTGCTATTTTTTGTAGAGAGTATCTAACCTTTGAGAGTACTTATATTTATTTGGTGACACTGTGTGGGCCACTCCAGAAGACCTAGCCATCTTGGTGAACTACTACCATTTGTATTAGTATTAATATTTCACAGTATAATTGGACACCCTTTGTTAAGGGCCTTAGAGTAGCTGATTGTGAAGTGTTTGGTGGCAGTGATAACTACCTTATACTCTGAGCAGAAGGGGCAGAGCAGGTAAACCTGTTCCAGTGTTTCCGAGGTGTGTGTGTGAAAATTAAATCTCTCAGTGTGAGTATGTCAGCTACTTGGGGCAGTGACACAAACCGCTGGGTTTACAGAAAGGGTGCTGGAGGACTTGGCTTGGACACTCAGATGAGGACCTTAGCCTACAGCTGTACCTGTGGGGAATGTTATTGGGGATCTGGAGGGTGACAGCTATAGAGACACCCAGACCCCAGGCTGTGTGTGTTCCCTGTGTGATCTTAAGGGAAATTGTACTTGATGCAGAGAGGTCTACATCTGAAAATACTGAGTGTATCCATTTGTATTCCAAGTGCGCATTCCTGTCCAGTGTCTGTGATGAGGATTCAGGCTCCTTGATTACTGGCCCAGCATGGGGATTGGCAGCAGTGGTGGGCATCACAGTCACTCAAACTCAAAATGACTTGCACCTTCTCTCACTTTTCTAACTCCAGATTGTAGTCAGTTTGTTAACAAAGCAGTCCCAATGCAGCAAAACACTGACTACAGAAAATTTGTAACCTTCCTGATTTGACGTTGCAAGATCTGAACGAAACACTGCATTGTCAAATATGGCAATGCTAGTATTATTCCTAGCAGACCATGCATTATGTTAGACATGTGAGCACATGTACACACACTCACGCATGCACACACACACGCACACAAGCACACACATGCACACACACACACACACACACACACACACACACACACACACACACACACACACACACACACACACACACACATACCTGCACATCTACAAACAACTCCCTTACACTCGCACTAACAGACACACTCAACCAAACACCTGCATACATGATCCAATGCACACATATACACAGAGCTATCCAGATGAGTAATCCCCTGTGTAATATTGTAACCAGTGAGGCAAGTATACACTCATTCATTCTTAGCATTACCTGCCTATATTTCAACCACTCCAGCAGACACACACACACACACACACACACACACACACACACACACACACACACACACACACACACAGACTCGTGATCCCCTACCTAATCCTACCACCTAGGCAGACACACATATTTCTGCAGCTTCATTCCTGTCCTTATAGACATGTACAGACATGTTCACACACTTGCACAAACTGACACACCCTCACACCTTCATCGGACATACCTGCACTGAGAGTACTTCCACAGGAGTGAATGGGTGATAACTGTCATTAGGTGACATTCACTTTTTTTCTCTTACAGCAAAATTTTACTCAGCTAAGCAATTCTTTGAATTCCCTGGTAGAGCAAACAGGTAGCGCCTGACATTTTCAGGGGAGACCACAGTGCTAATTAGCATTAGCCACTCTTCAAGAGGGGAAATCTCAGTAGCAATGTGGTCTATAAATGAGAAAGGCTTAGAACAATGTGCAAATCTTCAGAGAGAAGCTGTTAGCATTGTGGTAAGCTTTACTGAATCCCAGGGAATAGTCTATATTATAAGGTTATTCCTAATGAGTGTATTTTGCTTTTATGATTGTGTTGTACAAAATGTGTGTGCCCACACAGATGTACATATATATCTTTTGTATATATATATATATATATATATATATATATATATATATATATATCTTTTGTGTATATATATATATATATATATATATTTATATATATATATATATATATATATTTTGTACATATATATATATATATATATATATATATATATATATATATATATATATCTTTTGTATATATATATATATATATATATATATATATATATATATATATATATATATGTATTCACTTCACTGAAAATGAAATTACTAGGACCACTTAACTGAAAGCTCACTTCACTGAAAACTCATTTAATTGAAACTCATTTCGTTGAAAGTTATAAATGGCCTTTTCCCCACTGTAGTGCGATCCTGGAGTTAGTATATAAAGTAAGGGGGGTGTGGGGGACATAGCCCCCCACATATTATAAACATTTTAAACTATACACAGTGATACTTACAAGTGCAATGAATAACTGTTTCCAGAAGAGAATATATAACCAGCATATGTGTGGGGCTGTGCCCCCACACACCCCCTTACTATATATACTAACTCCAGGATCGCACTACAGTGGGGAGTTTTCAGTGAAGTGAGTTTTCAATCAACCGAAGTAGACCCATATATATATATATATATATATATATATATATATATATATATATATATATATAAAATTTATATATATATATATATATATATATATATATATATATATATATAATGTATATGTATAGATAGATATATAGATATAGATATATAATATTTTAGGTTAAAGATATAGATATTGGTATACATTTACTTAGATTTTACTGAAACAAGAATCATTGTTCAATTTCTCCGATTATCATTTCATCAATTTATATTATTGTTTTGTGTTAATATTTAAGTTGGGAAGATGTCAAAAATATCACTGATAAGTGTACATATTTGTGTTTGCATATGGAAGTAGTATAGTGAATAGTGTGTATATCTGTATGTTGATGAGGTTAGTTTCTGTATATATGTGTGTGTGTGTGTGTGTGTGTGTGTGTGTGTGTGTGTGTGTGTGTGTGTGTGTGTGTGTGTGTGTGTGTGTGTGTGAAGTTTTGTTTAAGTTTATGTATTTGGTTGCATGTGAGTGTATTAGCATGTTTCTGCATATTATGTGTGTTAGTGCAAGCTTGCCAGACAGTGTGTGGTTAAGGAGTCTCTCCTTTTGCCCACTCTTGTGTGATCTCGGAGTTATTACATATAAATTAGTGTGTGTGTGTGTGTGTGTATGTATCAATCTATCTATATAAGCCTTTGTAACCACTTTTTACTGTTAACAGGCAGACCAGTTTAGCTTGGGTTTCTGAGGCCAGAAATCTCAAGGAGAAAAAGAAAAACTGAAAAAAGGAACAGTTCTGAGCTCCACCATACAGTGGAAATATCTCTTACCCCTGGCTGCAGTATTCATGTTGTCCCAGTTGTCATCAGAAAATCACGTTGGTGTGTTGCTAGAAAACAGATCATGCACAGATCAGAAAGAAAGAAAAACCCTGGAAACCTTGATCAAGTTGTAAAATCTCATTTCCTATATTGTTGGAGAGGTGAGCACTGCTGTATACATGACTATTATCAGCCAAGTGCAGTTACACTTATACAGTCCAAGCTTTCTGGGGACAGCAGAGATGGACTGGGAACTGCTTCTTGTTGCAGGAGCTGAGGGGGCTGTACTGAGGGTGAATTCTTCTTGTGCCCATGGATTGAATGCTGGATGGCTCTCACAGATGGTGCCATTCCAGCTTTTTTCTACATCCCTCATTTAAAAACGTTGTCCATGTTATATGATCCAGAAGAGGAAACTCTGGAGATGCAAAGAAATCTAATCACTTAGTTAAAGTCCCTATACTGATCTGAAACACTTTTGCAGCAACTTCATTAGATCTGTCCCTAATTATAAAGACATATAATAGCAGAATAAACAAGTAAAAAAATAATAAAGACTTCTTCCTTTTAAATTTAGACATATTATTCAGACTATGCAAGAGTAAATCTGGGAGCTGCCATATCCAATGGTTATGAAAAGGGCTCCCTTCCTGTACACCCTCTATCTGCTTAATGGGGTAGGCTGTAATCTTAAACTGATAAGCCTTTTGAAAGCATCAATCCACTATTCATTAAAAGATGTTCCTCAGGCAAATGTCAGTAGAAATTCTTGTGGTTCAGCTTCCTGAAGCTTAGAAGGCTGTGGGTGGAGCAGAGTTAGTTGAGCCTTTGTCTTTTACATGTGTCCAGTTTGATTGAGCAGTGTAATTCTTTTTTACCAGTGTCTGTGATTTTTCTTCCCTTGAAAGGTACCCATATGTTGGCATTATCCCAGAATGTGGAAAATAAAGACCTCATGGTCTGGGTGTTCTGTGAAGTGTTTTGCGAGGATTTTTTAAGGTCTTTGATCTGATCTTTGAGATATGTTGAGTGATCCATTTTTTGTGTTTGTTCATGGTCTATCTGCTATAAAAGCTGCTACTTTTCTTGCAGATAGACCTGTAGACAATGGATTCCATGTTGCAACTTCCATGTGACCTGCTGTGGTATTCTTATAGGTTCATAGGTTCATAGGTTGGTACTAGGCTATCAGCCCTAGGGCCTATACAAGCCTAGCCATAACAATTCCCTGGCTATTTCTTCCCACATTATTTACTTTCCTTTGCTTGTCCTGGGACATTTGAACTTGCTCGTATTACTCACCAGGAGCAGTAATTGATGGGGTGGCTGTCTACAGCTAAAGGTGTACTTTTACCTGTCACCTTTCTTATTCTCCTTGCAGTCCCTGATGGTCTTCATTTATTTATTTAACATTTGTTTACTGGGAAAGTCCGACTAGGAATGAAGCCCATTTTCAGTGGAGGTCCAGGGTGAAATGCTCCAGGTGCATGTCTTTGAAACATGGGAGGAAACTGGAGCACCCAGAGGAAACCTACATGAATCGAAGGAGGACATGAAGACTCCACACAGAAGGCACTCCAGCCAAGAATAAAACCAGAGAACCTCTTGCTGTGAGGCGACAATGCTACCACTGCACCACTGTGCTGTCTAGTTGTTCTATTAAGGATTAATGTTGGGTGGTTTGGAGTAGGTTGTTAAGTTACCTACTTTCAGCGAGGATCACCCAGTTGTCAATTTTTCACTTTCTTGATCTCTTTAAAGACAATAATGTGAATGTTAGGGCCATGCTCCTATCCCATTTGGGTTCTTGAAAATCCCTAAACCTGTACCTAAATATCCTGTTTTGATCGTCTCCTGGCTGTAGAAAGGTGGGCTTATTGGCCTTTTTGAGGACTAATGGACTCCAGAATGGAATTGATGAACTTCTTGCTGTAGCCATGACCTCTGAAGTCCTTTTATAGATTAGTGATGTTTTTGTTGAAATTTTGGAGGCTTTTGCAGGTCTTGGCAAGCCACATCCCTTGGGATTTGATCACACTCCTCTTGTTAATGTGAGGCTGTATGCTGTTGCTATGAAGGAGCAAGTTAACACCTGTGAGCTTTCCATACAAACTGTTACTAAGTTCCCCCTTGGTGAGGCTTTTGCAGATGGTTAAGTGTAGAAAATTAAGCTTTTATTGGCTATGGTGAGTGATGATTTTCAGGAACCGTGTGAAATTGCCAATGTGCTGGAAAAAAGTCCTGCAACTGTGAAGGACTACCTTCCCAAACAATAAAGATATCATCAATAAAATGGTGGTAACAGCTGATCTGAGAAAAGTATGGGGAGTTGTAGCTGGGGCCCATGGCTGTATATATATATATATATATATATATATATATATATATATATATATATATATATATATATATATATATATATATATATATATTTATATGTATGGATCTACAGTATATTAGCGAATTTACATTTTAGCGAAACGTAAATCCGCTAATATAATTATGTGAAAGTGCATTCTATCGAAAATGCACTTTCACGTAATAAAGTTAACAAAATAGAGTAGTAAGGGGGGATACTGATTGAAAACATGCTGTTTGCATGTTATATTAGTTGTACATCAACATTTAGTGTTGATGTACAACTATTGGAACTTTTACTGAGATCGTGGTACAGTGGGGATGAGGGAACGTTCCCTTTTCCCCACTCTAGTGTGATCTCGGAGTGAGAATATTTAAGTAGGAGGGTGTGGAGGGTACAGCCCCCCACATGGGGGATGCAGGGGGGCTTGCCCCCTGCATAAAAGTGTTTTCAGTATTTTTGTGTTTTTTTTAATGGATTTACATGAAAGTGTGTTTTCGCTGAAACACACTTTTGTGTAAATGCATTCGCGGATTTACGTTTCGCTGAAACATACATTCGTTCAAAGACAGTAGATCCATATATATATATATATATATATATATATATATATATATATATATATATAGTTAATAAGGTGATCAATTAGATTGCTATTCAGTTATTCAGTTGGGTATAAGTTCGCTATCATGCTTGGGACAGTACAGGCCACCTAAAATTCATATTTAGTCACAGATCCCTTCATCCTCATAATCTTCAAAATTCTGTTAGCAGCCATTTCCTTCTCCAACTGCTAAATCTGAACTGCAGTGGAAAAAGACTCTGTTGTTATATTCCCTCAAAACTTTAACAGAAAAATCAGAAAACACCTTTGAAGCCTGGAAATATATATATATATATATATATATATATAGAGAGAGAGAGAGAGAGAGAGAGAGAAATGAGTCAGTCAGGCAGGCTGACAGACATACATACTAGAAGGAAAAAAATGATACCAAGGAAACTGTCCACATTCAAGGAAAAACTAGAAAGGCAATAAAATGTGAAGAACATCAAGAAATGAATGGACTTGTAACACACATTTCTGAAAGTGGCCACATGAAGGAGACACTAGAAAGCTGGAAAATATGTAGAAATGAAAAAAACTTTTTTCTCTTTTTTTAATCTGTTATATTAAACAAATGTCCATAACACTGTTGAAATTTTAACACTTTTGCTTAGGTTTGCAACATGCCATCTGTGGAACACCACTACTTTAACTATGATAATTTGTCTAGTCTGAAGCAAACATGCAGTTTAGGATTACCCCTTGCCAGAGAGGGAATAAAACCTTAGCTATAGCAGTGGTGACCTGAGTTCATTTAGAAGCTCATGTGCCTGTAGTAGCTGGCTATGCAGTATGAGAGCGAGCAGCTACTGTTAACTCACCCATCATGGGGTTAGGGTGTGCTTCTGGATCACCCCATGGGTGACACCTAGAGGGATCATTAGATATTACACCCAGTGTACTCCAAGGCTACTGATCTCATGTTGATAGAGTACATTCACCTTTGTGGGTAAAGAAGAACATAGGATGTGGACACAAACTTTCTTTCAAGAGACAGCAATAACACAACTCAGAAGAGACACTGAATTGGGAGGGGGCTGATAGATGGAAAGGGTAGGCTGCATCACACGACCAGCATAGTGGCCCATTCTCTACCATCTCATTCTCGTCAGGGAATGAGGGCCAATTGAGATTCCCATGCAGGAGCAAATGGGTTCTAAGGATCTCACATAGCCTGAGTTTTTTGACTGATGCTCATGGGTGTAGCAGTCATCATATGAGGTCCTGTGGAGAGGAAAAAATGCAATTTACAAAAATAACATTTACAAATGATGCATGGGAATCTCAATTGGCCCACAGTTCTGCTAGATCTTTCAAAAGCCTTTGACGCCATCTCCCACACACACCTTCTTCATCATCTGGCTAATCTCAATCTCTCCCCAAATACTCTATCCTGGTTCTCCAGTTACCTATCTGATAGATCTCAAGCAGTCAAATGGAAGAACTTCTTCTCTTCCTTCTTGCCTACACCTACTGGTGTTCCTCAGGGGTCCATCCTTGGACCCATGCTTATCAACATCTTTATAAATAACCTTCACACCTTCTTCCCTGTCACCACAGTCATCCAATATGCTGATGACTCTACCTTGATCTGTTCTGCCCCAAACTTTCCTGAACTACTGACCAAAACCCAATTAGCCTTTACCACTACAGAGAACTGGATGCACCAAAATCACCTTTCTCTCAACTCCAATAAATCCAAAATACTAATTTTTCTCCCCTCCAAGATTTCCTCTTTGGACAAAAACACTTTCAATGTCCTAAGTCAAACTAACACTGCCATTGAAGTGGTTCCCTCTGCAAAACTCCTTGGCATTACCATAGATGAATACCTCAAATTTGATCTTCACATTCAACAAAACATAAAGAAAACCCACCAAAAGCTAGGTATGCTATATAGGAACAATCATTTTCTTTCCAACTCCACTAGGCATACCTTGGCAATCACCTACCTCCTCCCTTCCCTTCTATATGGAGCCCCTCTTCTAACCAATTTATCTGTCACCAACACCTCTAAGCTCGAAGCTTGCTATAATAAGATCTCTAAATTTGCAACTAAATCCAAAACATCAACTCACCACTGCCTCAGCCTACACTCTTTGAACTGGTTAGAACTTCCTAACCACCTAGACTATCTACAACTAACCACCGCTCCCAAACTAATATTCTCCCCAGACAAATGCCCAGCATTAAAGGACATCCTTCCTCCATACATCCCTAACAGATCACTGAGATCTGAGCACCAAAACCTAATCTCCATTCCCAAACCCAAGCGATCCGCTGGCCAGCTTTTAATATCCTTCTCTCTAGGTAGAAAATGGAACTCTCTGCCTCCTTCTCTTAGGACTATGCCCAACACTGATTCCTACAAGAACCAACTTTTTCTTCACCTATCTTCCAAATGGAAATGCTCCTGCTTTCACCCCACATAAATTCTAGGGACTCCCCACTAAGCTCCTCTTACCCCCTCTCCACTATACTCTCATTCTTATTTTTATTAATCAAAAGATCTAGAACCAGCAGACTCTGACTCCTAACATGTAAATATTGTTTAAAAAAAAACAAAAAACTCTGCAGTCAAGTTGTTAAACTGTCTCAATTTGTTTAACTGTCTCATAATGTATATTATGTCTCGAATGTATGAATCCAACTCTTGTATTTTCACTTTGTAACCTTTATTTGTATTTTGCAAATCAACATTGTATGGTATTTCACTTTGCAACCTTTATTCTTCATTTTGTATCCTGTATTGTATTAAATTGTTCATGGAGCTTTTCTCCCCGGGCCTCCACTGAAAATGGGCATTTCATGGGCCAGTGGACTTCCCCGGTAATCAAACTGATAATAAATAATAATAAAATAAAATGAAATCAAAACAGCTTGATGGAAAGCTCACTACAGTGACTACTTTACGAATTTTAGACCAAAATTCTACACAGTTAAAAAGTTGTAACTTTGTGCTACAATGATTGTAAACAAAATGATTAGTTAAAATGGGTGGAGAAACCCATTTCACGTTTAAAAATACTACAAAACATACATTTATCATGCAAAAATTGCTAAATTTAGCATTTGAACTATATATATACAAATGCCTATATTATTAGCATTGTAAAACATTTTCATTTATTTATTTTATCTGTTCATTAAGCATGTAAACTTAAGGAATAAAATGTCACTTTTCAGGGCAACCTGGGAACACTTTCCAGTTAACTACCGAGTGCAAAGTCACATAGCAGGGAAATGGAAGGAATCCAACCCTCTACTTTTGACTACAAGAAGCAGTTCTTTAATACTTTAGAGCCTTAATCTTCTGCTCTAATTGACAGACTTGGGGATAATCATATGCATACTAAAGCAATTACCCTTCAGACACAAGGCTTACAGCATCCCTGGATGTGTGATCATATCTGTACCATGCATATTTCCTAATAGGTGCACAATTCCATAAAAAGCTGGTGCAACTTTACTTAAAGTAAATCCACTTCCCAGAAACAGAAACAAGCATACATTTTTGTAGTTCAGGTTATAAGTGTCTAATAGTAACTTAAAAATAAAAACTCAGAACTCCACTGATCAGAAGCAAATCAAGGTCTCTCTAATAAGCCAGTACAGAGAGTCAAATCACTTTAAGACATTTTCATAGTAATCTACTCACCACCTTGTTTTGATACATATTCAGGCTTTATTCATGTAAATCCTCAAGTAAAACTTTAGGACCTTTCATGTAATCCATGGTCTTTCCATGTGAAAGAACCCCCCCCCCCCGAGTCTCTACTTCAGGTCCAGACTTCTCTCCTATTCTGGAGGTAAATTTATCTGATACTCTGTCTCTAGAGCTTCCTTTTTTTAAGAATGTGACAAGGATCCCATGGCTTACACATTATGAGCATGATTGTCTCTCTGCATGCCCAACACTGAAAATCCAGAAGCACAACAATAGAGAGCAGTGTGTGTGTGTGTGTGTGTGTGTGTGTGTGTGTGTGTGCCAGTCCTGGACAACAGAAAGAGACAAAGAGAGAAACACTGGGCAGGCAGGCAGACCAGGGAAAGGCAATTTTCCTCAAGTAATAAGAAGCAGCTGTATCAATAAGTGTATCGTGACCACTCCCTCTTGAGATGTTGAGCGCTTTATCTAGCGACAGAGAGTTTTCAATAGAAGTCTGTAGGGAGATAGGTATTCTGGACAAAGGCAGTCTTGAAGTTGTCCATAAAACCTGGAAAGGGGATAAAAGCTGTTATCCTGAAAGAGAAAAAGTTGTAGAATTACCTCTGCCTGTGGGGCGGTGTGTTGTAAGAAAAGTTCTATCTATGTTTTATTCATTTTCTGCCCAGCTTTTGAAAGCCCTGTCAAAAAACTTTTTAGCAAGTTGCTTCATTAGTGGAAAATGCAGGAAGACAAACATTTTTTTAACAAACTATTTTTGCAAGCAAGTTGAAAGTAATTTCCCTGTCTGGGGTGTTCTTCCACTACCCAGAATCATTCATTAATGAAATTCTATCTCTTAAAGTGACTGCATAGCTGGCCTGGACTACTGTAACCACCTTTATGTTCCTGACAAGGGGGATCCCATTGGGAGAACATTGCACCCCCAGTGTCTTTTCATCCCTGGTAAGGTCCAAACATAAAGTTGTTCCTTTCAAAAACATAATTAATTCCATAATCCTATTAGAAGCAGTAACAGTTAGAAATCTTTCCAAATAAGACTACCTTTTATTAAGTGTTGGTTTGTCAAAATTGAATGCCTCTCCAAACCCTGAGAACCTAGCAGCCTATGCTGAAATTCTCTCAGAAACTCTGTACAACCATATCAATGAATGCATAGAAGCTGCTGTACCAACCAGAAGTAAGCCTATGATTAACCCCAGAAACAAACCACCCTGGTGGCATCCTAAATTAAATAGGATGTGTAACAAACAGAAAAAAATATATAGCAAAAATCAGGAAAGGTAATCCCCAAAAAGATATAAGCTCATTATTTAAACTAAATAGGCACATAAGACTGCTAATTAGATCAAGCAAAGCCAGCTTTGAGGTTAAGATAGCCTCCTAGGTGAAAAATAACTGTAAGGTCTTCTTCAGATATGTCCATAGCTCGCAACTGTCCAGGTTTTCACAGCATGTCAAGATTTTTTACTCATATTTTTGGAATGTTTGTCATAAAATTTGTGATTTTCTGGCAAATCATTTTGGATTTAAGTCAATTAATAATGATAGGCATTTGAATTTCAGACAACCCTTCCCTTATCCTTCAGAAAATACATGCTAACACAACACCTTTTATTCTACCAAGTTTCTAAGTTTATTAGAGCAATATTTAAAATTTTCCCCTATTTTTGGGCCTTTGTACTCCCATTATTTTTGGCTATGTCCAGATTTCTTGTGCCAAGAGGTTGAGAGGTAAGGATATGTCAGAAACCTCAAGGGCAGCACACAGCAATGTGCTTCACTGGTGGTTAATGGTGTCACAGTTACTGATCCTGGCAATATAGTGAACCTGCTTGTAGACAAATTCATTTCCAACCATACCACCCTGTCACCCTAACTATCCCCCCCAAAATACCCTCAAACATAATCTGTCCAACTATAACTAGGAAGCATGTACTGGCTTTGCTCACTGAAGCCAAAAACACAACCTCAATGAGCCCTGATAACATCCCAGAATGCCACCTGAACAGTCTGAAATACAATTTATTAGGACCCCTGGAGTCATTATTTGACTATAATCTTAAAACAGGCTTTGTACCAAGTGAATGGCGGACTGCGACAGTCATCCTCCTTCATAAGGGATGAACTTCAACAGATCCTGGAAACTACAGACCCATTAATCTAACCACTCTTATTTGCACAGCCATGAAAATTATCAACAAGGACATATGAGACCTGGAGACACCGGATCCATCCCAGTTTGGCTTTGTCAAAGGAAGGTCATACTTACTGAATCTGGTGGACTCATTTGAAAAGGTCACAAAGGCAATGGATGGGGCTAAAAATGTGTATACTGCCAAATTAGATCTGGCTAACACATTTGATACAATACCCCACTTGTGCATTGTCTACAAACTTATGGAACTAGGTGTAAACCCCTTTATAATACCCTGGTTAGCTAGCTTGCTCACTGATAGGATCTATGAGATTAGAATTGTTGAGGCCACCCCCACAAAGGGGCTGGTCACCAGTGGAAAACCCTAGGGCTCTGTGCTAGGCCCACTCCTCTTTGGCATCTACTTCTTGGATATCAAAGGCTTCTGGCTAAACAAGTTTGGAGATGATTGCAAACGGGGAGCAGTCATTGACTCCCCTCAAGATGAGAACACCATTCATGAAGGTCTAACACAGACAAAGGCTTGGTACCAAAGCCATGGCTTAAAACTCGATACCAAGAAATTCATTATTGTACCTTCTGGGAACTTGGCCTCCCCGGGTAAATATGTCATCAACAAAACACCACTACAAGTTGATTCAGTAGTCAGTGGTCTAGGAACTCAATTAGAGAATAACCTAACCTTTGATCAACATGTGTCCAAGATAGTAAGAAAGTCCTTCTATCTTGCTCAACTTATAAGCAAGGACATGGCATCTAGGTCCATAGAGGTCATCATACCACTGTACTTGGCCCTCATCAAACCCATCATAGAGTATAATGCCCCCTTTGGTAGCAACTGGAATGTCCACAAAGGCTTCTTAAAAGAATGCAGGTAGTAAGCACAATGTTCATCACCTCAAAGTCCTGCCTCTTTACTTGGTATCAAACAGACTTCTGTGAGGTGATATTTGTCTGGCATACAAGGCATCCCAGTACCCTGCTTTGAAGACCTGCACATCTGCAAAACAAGCAGCATCAAAACTAGTAGATTAAAAGACATAAAATGTGCTTGCAACATAAATAGAAAGACAAATACGTTTCTCAGAAAATTCCCATTCTTTGGAACCAGTTCCAAATCCATGTGAAGCAGAATTCCTCCTTATCCCTATTTAAGTGCAACCTGGACCATTGAATGGGTAATTGGAAGTTCACCCATGGTAATGGCAAATGCACTCTGATAGACTGCATGCCCCCTCCCAGGGACACACCATCCCAGGCATGTACTCTCCCTACCAGCTTTTCCTTACAAGAGCAAAAAAAAAAAAAAAAAAAACACTCCAATACACTGCTCACAGCAGTCTGAAGCACATACCCCAGTCATTCTCCCTCCCTACCAAAAAAAAAAAACAAAATAAAGAAAATCAAATGCACAATAAACTGCTCACAGCAATCTAAGGCACATGCCCCATGACCCCTCCCTACCATCATCATCATCATCAACAACCCCCTTTTTCACATTTTCTACATGGGCTCGGGTTGTCATGTTAACTGTTGCCATCTCTTTCCATTCAATGCCATACTCCTTCCTTCTTTGACATTCATGCCGGACTGTCACAGATCTTCTGTCACATAATCTAGCCACCTCTTTGCTGGATGCCCTCATTTCCTCTTGCCCTCTTCCTGTCTGTCCTAAATCTTCTTCAGCAGCTTGTCTTCTGCTTTTCTACACATGTGCTTGAACCATAGTAATCTGCTTTCTTTGATCTTTAAGCAATCAGGGCTACTTTAGCTTCTGCTCTTATGTCATAATTTCTTCATCTGTTCCACATTGTGCATCCTACCATCCATCTCAGGAACTTTCATTTCCATCACCTCTAGCTTCCTGAACTGTTCTACCTTTACTACCCATGTTTCTGTACTATACAGTAGTATGGGTCCCACCACCATTTTGTACACCTTACTTTTCATCTTTTTTGGCATTCTCCTGTCATACGCTATACCTGACCCTTTATGCCACTTGACTGCAGCCCCTCTGATTCTAGCTTTGACCTCTTTATTCAGACTTCCCTTCTCCTCAACTACCCCTCCCAGATACTTGAAGTTGTTATCCTGTTCCACTATCTTCTCTTCTATCTTATTTCTCAACTTTTTCTTATTTCCCCAATTTTGTGCCATTACCACTGTCTTATCTGTACTGAATTTCATCCTATGTGCCATCAATTTTACATTCCATTCTCCTATCCTTTTCTGAAGTTCTTGTTCAGATTCTGCCTGTAATATTTGCATGCAGCAACGTTGTTGATTTGTCCCCTCCACCATGTTTGTTAATGTAGTCCATCATCAGTATGAACATTAGTGGGCTCAGAACTGAAACATGATGCACAGCCACTCCCACTGGGAACCCCTCTGTGAGACAGAACACTGTTCATACTTATGTCATTAGGTTGTTATACATAGCTTGCACTAATTCTACCAAAATTTCTTGGACTTCGAACCACTGCAGGAGTTCCCTTATCACCTTTCTTGGGACTTGTCATATACTTTCCCCAAGTCTAGGAATGCCCAGATGGACTCTTTCCTCATCTCTAGCTACGTCTCAACTATCTGTCTCACTGCAAATACTGGGTCAGTTTTGCTGCATCCTGATCTGAATCTGAACTGGTCATCCCTACCAGCAACAGCAGAAAACTCCTATGGAGGCTGAGACTGAACAGTGTTGTTATGGGTGTGACTAAATTGTGCTTTATGCTAATTAAGATTCATCCAGAGATATTGTTAGTACCCATCATATGTTCATAGGTTCAAAGGAGATTATTAGGCTAATGGCTTTAAGATGCCTTACAAGCCTACCTATATAACCCAGTTTAACCCAATATATGATCCCTAGGGCAAGAGGATGTTATAGATTTGTGCCTATGCCTTGAGTATCTTACAGATTGCCCCAGTCCATAATGGACATAGGCGCTACCCCAGGTGTGAATTTGTTATTTCCCATCCATTGATCCAAATTGCATTACACAGGGAAGGGCTCTTTTTACTGTGAATAAAAAGCCTGTTCCAAAGAAGGGGAAATCTCTGAGACACATTTGTCTCTTCAACGTGTTTTGTTTGCATTGCTGACTAAGTTTAGATCCCTAGATCAGGTAACCCTTCTGCTGTTTAACTTGTAGATGTGTAGCAGCTCCATCAGGACCAGATTTGTGAGTGCCTTGTAGGTCAGACATAGGTCACCCCTTCATAGTCAGTAAAAGACATAGTAAAAGGATAGGATGTTTAGTCTATCTGCATAGGACATGTTTACACCCCATATTTTCTTTGTGAGGATGCTCCAACTGCTTTAAGTGCCGAGTCAACCACATGCCAAATGGTGCATTGTACTCAATTATTGGTCTAATGACGGCTGAGTACAGTGGGACTATAATTTCCTTGGATCTGGATGCCATACCTTTACTTATAAGTTGTGCCATATAGAAGGACTTCCAAACCACTGTGGACCCATAGCGGTTAAAGTTCAGGCTATTATCTATCTGTGTACCTATCTTTCACCTCATCTACTCTTAGGGGTGTACTATTGATGATGTAATTTGCAGAGGTATTTGACTTCCTAAAGGATATGATAGTGTATTATTTTCAGATTTTGTTTTAGGCCATGGTTTTGGCACCAATTATTTGTCTGATCCTGACACTCCTGAAATATATCTACATTGTTGCAGGATTCACTGATTACTCCCAGCTTTCAGTCATTGGCTGACTTTGTCATCCAGAGGCCTTCCAATTTAGCCTTCACTTCAGAGAAGTATATTCTGAACAGGAGTTGTCCCATGACTGAGCCCTGTAGCCAACCACTAGTAACTGGCCTCTTGCTGGATCTGGATTCACCCACTTTAACTACATGTGTCCTGTCCTTTAGTTGACTGACTATCCATCTGGTGCCATAGGAATTTATGCCCTGTTTTGTGAGTTTATATATAATACCTTAGTGGAGAATTGTGTCAAATGCCTTGACCAAGTCAAGGTAGATGATATGTACTGTTTTACCCTCATCCATGCCCTTAGTGACTTTCTTAAAGACATCCACTAGATTTAGTAGACATGACCTGGCCTTTACAAAGCCGAACTGGGTTCGGGCCAATGTTTGGAGTTTTTCTATGTCATTATTTATAAGGTTTATGATTATTCTTTCCATGGCCTTATATATAAGACTAGTCAAACTTATGGTATGTAATTTCCTGGGTAAGTAGATGGTCCCCCTTTATGCAGAGAGATTACTTTTTCTGTCCTCCACTCTATCAAGACAAAGCCAGTCCAGAGGCTGTGGTTCAATAAAGATCCTAATGAGCCTGATAAGTCCTGATTCAATCTGTTTAAGAGGCAACCTGGCATATTGTTGGGCCCTTGAAGCCACATTTTTAGCTTTAGAGACTCCAGTGGCAACCTGATCTTTGGTAATAATTGGTGGTGGAGTGGTGAACCATATTTCTTGGGGAACAGCTGGGGTGATGAGGAGGTGAAATTTGTGCTGGAGTTGTTGGCCAGCATATTTGCTATATCTTCTGGCTGAGTATAGGTGATACCATCTATAACTTATTCTGCACATTGTTGGGTGTTGCCCTTAAGATTGTGGACATAATATGCCTTATGGTTATCCTTATCTTTGGAGACTATTTTTACCTCAAAATCTGCCTTCAGAGACTTGACTAGTTCCCTGATTTGCTTGTTTAGACTAATGAGGGACTTTTTTCTCTGTTGTGCATATTCCCTGTTACTTCTCAATGGGATTTTCTTTCTTTTGTTGTACAACCTATTAATTCTAGGGGTCCACCAGGGTGGTTTGTTTTTGCAGTTGACCTGAGTTTATTTTCATCTGGTACTGCTATTTCCATGCAGTTGTTTATATGGTCATACAGGGCTTTTGTGTATGCGTCTATATAGGTTTCTGTGTTTTCTGGATTTTGAGGAGCGTGGAAACCCGCTATGCCATCCCTTAACAGGGGAGAATTTACTTTAGAGAAGTTCTTAAAGTTTTTGAGGTTAGGCGGGGGGACTAGTTTTACCTTTTTTCAAGGGAGATCACTTTGTAATCTGATCTTACCAGTGAGGACATCACACTGGGTGGAAGGGTGCAGAACTCTCCCGTATTTGCGAATACCAGATCTATGATATTTGTTCCCCTAGTGGGAGTGCAGAATAGCTGCTCCAGGGCATTTCAATTCACAAAGTCAAGATATCTGTGGGTCTGCATGTTAATGGTCATATATGCCTCCAAATTAATGGAGGGATAGTTAAAATCGCCCATGAATATGGTATTGGGCTGGATGTTGACTGATTCTTATAACTTCAAGTATGATGTATGGTTTTCCTGCTTCATGGTGGGGGACCAGTGGCTAGAAAGAATATGGTAATGGATTTTTCCTGTGGTTAGTTGGACATGAAGTAGCTCAGACATGTCATATTGTTTGACCAGCCATAAGATGTTCTTATCTTTTATGTGGACAGATACACCTCCGCCTTTTGCTCTTTCATGTTCAGTTGGTGGTTGGAACATATGAAAGGCATTATAGCCATGCACTGCTTTCCATGGCTTTGAACCATTTTGCTGTAACTGGACAGATGTCAACATTCTCCAGGGTGTGAAGAGCTTCCAAGGAGTGCAGTTTCTTGTTGAGTCTCTTAGGATTGAACAGTAACACCTTTAGTTTGTCCTGAGTAGCTTTTTCAATGTTGGAATGTTTGTCTGTTTGGCAATGACTAAAAGTCAAAGTCAAAGTCCAAGTAAACTTTATTGTCATTTAGAACTACACGTGTGTAGCCTAAACAAAATTTTGTGCATCGACTCAGTTCTTGATATTACAAAGGAAAGTGAAACAACACATGCAGGTAGAGGAATAAACATAACTAACAAAATACAATACTACTCTCAATACACGCAAGAAAGAGGAGAGCCATTTACTAACACTCATATATGAAAAGAATACCCTCATCTGAATTAAATTAACTACCCTATTTAAAGTAAAACAAAACACACTACAGATTGAAATGCCTAAGTTATTTGTCTAATATTGCACTTGAGGGAGTTAAACAATACTGACTATGGATATAATAAATAAATATTGCACTTACTTAGAATATATGTAAGTATGTATTGCACAAATAAATAAAAATGGACTTATTATGGGTCCAGACCCCTGGGACTAGTGCTCAAGTTCTGAAGTCTAATCACTGCAGGGTAGAAACTGTTATTGAATCTTGTAGTCCTGCAGAGGATGCTGTGATATCTCCTGCCTGATGCCAGATGCTTAAACAGTCCATGTGCAGGATGCATGTTGTCCTGCATTATTTTGGTGGCATTTTGGATGCTTTTGCAGAATAAAGATATTGTATCAATGGAAGACCAGAACCTGTTACCTTCTCTGCAATGCTCACCACTCTTTGTAGCGCCTTCCTTTCTGTAACTGTGCAGCTTCCAAACCACACTGTGAAGCTGCAGGTGAGGATGCTCTCTATTGCACCTCTATAGAAGGTGGAGAGTGTATGAAGACATTAGGTTGGAGGGGGATGTTGAATTTAGCTAGATCTTTTATCAGTTTTTGTAGATTAGCCTATGCATGATCTCTGAATACCAAGGTATTTAAATATGCTTCCTACTTCAAGTCTTATGTGAATGTGATAGATTTATGGTCTGATTTGACAAGTAAAAGAGGAGTTACAACTGATGGCGAGCAGAGCTGTCCCATATTGGTGAGGACCAAGTTCAGGATTTTGTCCTTTGTAGTTACTGACTGTGATCTCTGGGTGCCAATAAGGGAAATTGCACTTTACTGTGTGTGTGCACTTGTCATCCTCCCAGTGTGTAAGTTCACCACTGTTGCCAGTGGTGAGTATTGAGGCTCCTTGATTACTGGGCCAGTGCTGTGGCATCACAGCATATATTGCACAAATAAATAAAAAATGACTTATTATGTATCCAGACCCCTGGGACTAGTGCTCAAGTTCAGAAGTCTAATCACTGCAGGGTAGAAACTGTTATTGAATCTTGTAGTCCTGCAGAGGATGCTGTGATATCTCCTGCCTGATGCCAGATGACTAAACAGTCCATGTGCAGGATGCGTGTTGTCCTGCATTATTTTGGTGGCATTTTGGATGCTTTTGCAGAATAAAGATATTGTATCAATGGAAGACCAGAACCTGTTACCTTCTCTGCAATGCTCACCACTCTTTGTAGCGCCTTCCTTTCTGTAACTGTGCAGCTTCCAAACCACACTGTGAAGCTGCAGGTGAGGATGCTCTCTATTGCACCTCTATAGAAGGTGGAGAGTGTATGAAGACATTAGGTTGGAGGGGGATGTTGAATTTAGCTAGATCTTTTCTCAGTTTTTGTAGATTAGCCTTTGCATGATCTCTGAATACCAAGGTATTTAAATATGCTTCCTACTTCAAGTCTTATGTGAATGTGATAGATTTATGGTCTGATTTGACAAGTAAAAGAGGAGTTACAACAGATGGCGAGCAGAGCTGTCCCATATTGGTGAGGACCAAGTTCAGGATTTTGTCCTTTGTAGTTACTGACTGTGATCTCTGGGTGCCAATAAGGGAAATTGCACTTTACTGTGTGTGTGCACTTGTCATCCTCCCAGTGTGTAAGTTCACCACTGTTGCCAGTGGTGAGTATTGAGGCTCCTTGATTACTGGGCCAGTGCTGTGGCATCACAGCATATATTGCACAAATAAATAAAAAATGACTTATTATGTATCCAGACCCCTGGGACTAGTGCTCAAGTTCAGAAGTCTAATCACTGCAGGGTAGAAACTGTTACTGAATCTTGTAGTCCTGCAGAGGATGCTGTGATATCTCCTGCCAGATGCCAGATGACTAAACAGTCCATGTGCAGGATGCATGTTGTCCTGCATTATTTTGGTGGCATTTTGGATGCTTTTGCAGAATAAAGATATTGTATCAATGGAAGACCAGAACCTGTTACCTTCTCTGCAATGCTCACCACTGTTTGTAGCGCCTTCCTTTCTGTAACTGTGCAGCTTCCAAACCACACTGTGAAGCTGCAGGTGAGGATGCTCTCTATTGCACCTCTATAGAAGGTGGAGAGTGTATGAAGACATTAGGTTGGAGGGGGATGTTGAATTTAGCTAGATCTTTTCTCAGTTTTTGTAGATTAGCCTATGCATGATCTCTGAATACCAAGGTATTTAAATATGCTTCCTACTTCAAGTCTTATGTGAATGTGATAGATTTATGGTCTGATTTGACAAGTAAAAGAGGAGTTACAACTGATGGCGAGCAGAGCTGTCCCATATTGGTGAGGACCAAGTTCAGGATTTTGTCCTTTGTAGTTACTGACTGTGATCTCTGGGTGCCAATAAGGGAAATTGCACTTTACTGTGTGTGTGCACTTGTCATCCTCCCAGTGTGTAAGTTCACCACTGTTGCCAGTGGTGAGTATTGAGGCTCCTTGATTACTGGGCCAGTGCTGTGGCATCACAGCATATATTGCACAAATAAATAAAAAATGACTTATTATGTATCCAGACCCCTGGGACTAGTGCTCAAGTTCAGAAGTCTAATCACTGCAGGGTAGAAACTGTTATTGAATCTTGTAGTCCTGCAGAGGATGCTGTGATATCTCCTGCCTGATGCCAGATGCTTAAACAGTCCATGTGCAGGATGCGTGTTGTCCTGCATTATTTTGGTGGCATTTTGGATGCTTTTGCAGAATAAAGATATTGTATCAATGGAAGACCAGAACCTGTTACCTTCTCTGCAATGCTCACCACTCTTTGTAGCGCCTTCCTTTCTGTAACTGTGCAGCTTCCAAACCACACTGTGAAGCTGCAGGTGAGGATGCTCTCTATTGCACCTCTATAGAAGGTGGAGAGAATATGAGGAGGAAGCCTAGCTTTTATCAGCCATCTTAAAAAGTGGAGGCGTTGGTGCACATTCTTGACCAGTTGGGTGGTGTTTCCCTACATTGAGAGATCCTCTGATATGTGTACACCTAGGAATTTCATACTCTTAACACTCTCCACACTCTCACCATTGATTCTGAGTACTGGGTGATTTGTTCTCCTTTTCCTGAAGTCAGTTATGATCTCATTGGTCTTGACTACATTCAGGTCAAGGTTGTTCCCCTTGCACCAACTGATCAGAGATGCCACCTCCTCTCTGTATGCCCTTTCATTCTCATTTGTGATGAGCCACACAACTGGTGTCATCAGCAAACTTAATGATATGGTTGGACTTGTGCTTAGCATAGCAGTCGTGTGTCAGGATGGTGAATAACAGTGGGCTGAGAACACATCCCTGTGGAACCCCAGTGTTAATCGTGATGCACTTTGATGTGTTTTACCTGAACACACCCTCTATGGTCTCTCAATCTGGAAGTCTAGGATCCAGTTACAGAGATATTTACTGACTCCTCAATGTACCAGTTTTTCTATCAGCTGCATTGGTACCACTGTATTAAATGCAGAGCTGAAGTCTATGAACAGCATCCTCACATAGTTTGTCTTTACCCTCTAAATGCTCAAGGAAGATGTGGATCGGTTAGCTCTGTATGCAAACTGCAGAGGGTCAAAATCAGGAGGTAGGCATAATGAAAGATGCTTTTTGATCAGTCACTCAACCCATTTCCTAACAGTGGATGTCAGAGTGATTGGTCTGTAGTTGTTTGGGTTGGAGGGAGTGGATTTCTTAGGTAGTAGAATGATTTTAGTTTCCTTGTAGCAAGAGGGTACTTTTGCCATGGCAAGAGAGGTGTTAAGTATTTCCTTGAGCACTGTGCATAGTTGATCAGCACAGCCTTTTAACACCTTGCCCAATATGTTGTCTGGGCCAGCAGGTTTCCTGGTGTTCACTCTCCTTAGCTCTCTTCTTACCTCCTCTGTGCTGAGGCTGAGTACTGCATCCTTCTCATCAGTGGGTAGTTTTAGTGCCAACCTGTTGTTTCTTTCCTCAAATCAACCAAAGAAGATGTTCAAACTGCCCAGGAATTTGATGCTGTCCTCAGACTGTGCTGACCTGGTTTTGTAGTCAGTGATCTCCTGTATGCCTTGCCATAGTCTCCTTGCATTCTTCATGTCTTCAAAGTGGCTCTGCAGCCTTCTGCCATACTCCATCTTAGCATCCTTTATACCCCTCCTCAGATTACCTCTTGTGACACTTAGGGCTGCTTTATCCTTAACCCTGTAAGCTGCGTTTCTCTCCTTCAGAAGCTCATATACCTTAGGGGTGAGCCATGGCATCTGGTTAGCTCTAATAGTGATACTCTTGGTATTTGTTACCTTACAGTATGAAATGTATGCCATCGCTACCTCAGTGTATTCATCAATATTCAAATGCTGATTCACTGTGGCTGCCTCCTTGAACATATCCCAGTTGGTTCTTTCAAAGTAGTCTTGGAGGACCTCCATATCCCCCTTGGGCCATACCCTCATTTGTTTCTTTGTGCATTTCTCTCTAAAAAAGGCACTATGGGGTGGACAGTGTTTTGGCCAATATCCAAAAGCCTAGAGGTGACAGGTGAAGACCATCCTTGGAAAAGCAGTGTGGCCAGTCAACCATGTCCTCCCAGACTGGCAAGTATTGGACACCTTTGGAATAACACCAGTAGCTAAGCTAATCGAGAAACTCCATCATTTTCTGCTAGTATTTGGCATCATCCTTGGAGATGGTAGAATCTGCTCAGTGCTAGAGTCATACCTGCCTGTGACACATATTCTGAGAGATCAGTCATGTCTCTCTTCATACAGTCCAAGAAGGTATGTCTCAGGTTATTCACACAAACATGGACTATGACTGAGTCATACTGGTACTTAAGGGTAAGTGATCCAAGTTCTTGCATGATCTGGCAGATCTGTGCCCCTGACAGGCAACTAACTCTAACCTTCTCCTTATCCAGACTGGTAAGAGGACATTGGTGTGTCTCACAATGGAGTCTTCTATGATGAAAATGTTGGGTTGTGGAGTGTTTCACCTTATAGTCTTGGTAGTTGAGACACAATGAGATGTGGCCTTATGTGTTGTGATAGGAATTGTCTTGTTTGTCTGCATGTGGAGTTTCTGAGGACTGAGCCTAAGAGGCCTTGGGGGTTTGTGTAAATTACATGTGAATACTTCCGCAAGTGTTTGTCTATATGTGTGGTCCTTGATGGGTGTGGTGAGTGCTGGGAGGCTGACATAATGGTCAAGGTGTTTATGTACATGCAAGGTGCATGGTTTGATTCTCACATCATGTATTTGGCTAGGCTTAAAATGGCTTAGAAGAGCAGTTAGCCTAGTGCTAGTCTACGAAACTATGAATCTGTGTGTGTGAGTCACTGACAGCCTTGTTTGTTGCTTTTTGTGTCTGTGTGTGAGAGTCTAGCCCCCAGTGTCGATGCGTAACTACATCTCTTACATACTGTATTTATCTGTTCAAGAATTAAGTGGTTGTCAGTGTACATAATGCAATTGTTAAATTGCCTCGGGATGCCCATGCCCACCAAGTTGGATGCAGAGATAACAGGAAAATGCCCATCCGTGTTTGCAAGTCCTAATTTGTACTTGCAAGGGATAAGAGTGGAGTGTGTTTGCAACTGGATGAGGGAAGGGTGCTTTCTTGATGTAATCTGCAGCTAACCTAACCAGCAATGTTGCCAAGCACCAAAATCAGATGCTTTATGAGCAGAAACCATCCTGAATGCTATAATAAGGAAAGGTAGACCTAAATAGTCCTAACTAAATGTGTAAATGCTGCTCACCGCACAAATTACTTGCCTCATGAGTAATGCAGGACTGAGGTAAACTTCCAAAATGTTTTTTTTTTATAGGGAAATTTCAACTTCTGGTGATTGCACACAATCAGAAAAAAAGTACATTTTATACTACCTATGCCCCAATCAGCTAAGTATATAACGAGCTTTCCACCAGCAATTCCCAGCTCAGATAGGTGAAATTAGCCCTCTCCTACCTCAAGAGTGCAGACTTTGACCTTCTTAATGTAAAATGACAGTTTGGAGCCTGAGTGTTAAGGAACCACAGATGCCTAATGCTAACTAACTAACTAAGAGACAGTGTATTTCAGTGCAGAACAGCAGCCCTTACAGCATTTTGAAAATACTATTTTAAAATTTAAACAAGTGCAAAAAAATAAATAAATGAATAAAATAAACAGCACGTAAACGTTTGCAGTATAATTAAAAAAAAGCAGTGTTTACAGATATTTGCAGTGGGTCTATATTATATTATTGCATGCTTACAAAACCAAACGATAAATAATCGACCCCATGTAAGCAAAAGCTTACAACATCGAAACCTTAGAACAGCGATTTTTTTTCCAAGGGAAAAAATCTCTGTTCCAAAATAAAAAAAAAAAACAAGCTTTAAAACATTACATAATGTGGGGGGCTGTGCCCCACACCCCCCTACTTAAATATACCAACTCTGAGATTGCACTACAGTGCCAAAAATGGCAAAGTAACAAAAGCGACCAAGCAAATTCTTTCCCGAGGAAAGAATTTGCTGAAAAGCCGCTTCGCTATTTTGCCTTTTCGCTCTTTTCGGTTTGATCAAGATGCATTCGACAAACTGCGACTGCGATCAGGTAATAGGATCCCAGGACAGTGAACAGCTCTGTGCAAATGTACTGAATTTTTACCAACACTGGAAATACAGAAAACTGACTACTGAGTACTCTGGCAAATACAACAACTACACTTAGATCGCTTTTGAGTGCTTCCCAACTCAGATAGACCAGATAAACACCTACTACCACTAGATGAATAATCTCACTTCTCCTAATGTAAAAGCACATTAAAAGAGTGTCCTGAGTGAAATGATAGCAGAAACAAACTTAAACTTAAGGAAAGGAAGGAAGTCATTCAAGATAACAGCAGTGTACTTTAAACAGCTTATACAAGTGTGATTGTTCAATAAAAGTACTTTGCTTTTTAGAAATTATCCAAGAGTCAGTCAATTGTCCAGAATTTATAAAGGCACTAAAAACAAAGTAAGCTGATTAATAAGCCCTCCAGCCAATAAAACAACCACATGCAGGAATCTCGTGTGTGTTTCCCAAACCCATAGAGACGTCAACCTACCACCCACAGCCACTAGATGGAAAATCCACTGTCCTGTTGATGTAAAAACAAAGAAAAGAGCTTGCTAGAGAGTAAAAATACACTACTTCATCCAACAGCTAGCTAGATAATCGATTCAGAGCAAGTAAATCAGTAGATTAGACAATAAGAAGCAAAATACACTTTTTTTAAACAAGCACAAAGAAAGACAAATAAATAATTAAATATATAAACAATAGTGTAGAAAGGAAGGAGCTTATACAGCTCAGTTTAGAGTAAGGGTGTGCAGCTTAAAATCACCAAGTTTAAAAAGCAGTTCAAGGAAAGGGAGAGCAGCTGGGAAAAATGACCAATAGGGAGTCAACAACAGTCCTTGTTTTACAGATCTTGAGTCTGATCATAAAAGACAAGGCCGCATATATTCTCTGCGTATTTAAGTAACACTCAAGAAAAACACTTGGAAAAACTTTTCCAAGGCTGACTACAACCTCCTGAGAGCAAGTATAAGCAGCTTCACAGCCACCATCCCTTCAGTTGGAACAAGCAATGATGTCCAAGCCTACACCAAAAAACTATATGAGCACCTGTATAGCTGCATGGACGCAGTAATGCCTGACAGGACCAAATCATCTTCCTCAAGGAAGAGTAAACTTGTCTGGTGGACAGCAGCAATAAACAGACTATAATAAAAGGAAAAAATTGCTGTCCAAGACCAAGAAGAAGCAGGTGCCAAGTTGGAAGCATTCTCTCCTTTGTCTGAACAAGCAAATAAGGTCACTGGTGAAATCCTCTAAAGCTAATTTTGAGTCCAAATTGGACACATCCACTAAGGACAATCACAAGGCCTTCTTTGTATGTGTCTGCAGTCTCAAAGCTAACTCCCAAATCTGCTCTGAATTGGTGGGCAAGAATGCCACATACACAAATGCCATAGATATAGCCAACATGCTGGCAGACAAGTTCAGTGAAAACCTCACCCCCCCTGATCCCCCCCATCAGTAAACAAGGAAGTACCCTGCACCTGGCCCCCTCGCCTCATCACCAGGGAGTAGGTCATTAATGACCTCTCAAGGGCAAAAAATACAGCCCCCGTGGGACCCAACAACATCCTTGGCTTTGTCCTACATGAACTCAGGCAAGAGCTTTCAGGACCACTAGGCACCCTATTCAATCAAAGCCTGTGCACCGGCTTTGACCCAGCAGAATGAAGGACAGCCACTGTCTTACATCTACACAAAGTTTGAGCATGCACCGACCCAGGCAATTATAGGCCCATCAGCGTAACTAGCCTGATCTGCAAGGCCATGGAATGCATTATAATGGACCTTATAAACAAGGACATTGGCAACCTCCAAACGCTTGATCCCACACGGTTTGGTTTTGTCAGAGGGACCTTATGCCTGTCAAACTTGGTTGCCTTCTTCAAAGCAGTCAACAAAGCTACAGATGAGGGGAAGACAGTGCACACCACCTACCATGACCTAGCCAAAGGCTTTGACACTATTCCCCACCCTGGCCTAATCAAAAAACTCTGCCAGCTAGGCATCAACCCTTATGTTCCCAGATGGGTAACTATCTGGATCACTGATAGAAACCACTCAGTCAAAATAGGGGAAGCCACCTCTAGTTGTAGACCCATAACAAGTGGTATACCCCAAGGACTGGTCTTGGGGTCTCTACTGTTTGGGATAACCTTTTCTGAGGTGCATGACAAAACCAGTAGTCTGTGGCTGACCAAGTTTGCAGATGACTGCAAGCTGGGCACTGTCATAAGTTCCCCTAATGATGTGAACATCCTCCAAGAGGGCCTTACCCAAACTAATGATTGGTGCCAGAAGCATGATCTTAAACTGAATGCCAAGAAATGGATGGTGTGCAGTGGTGCAGTGGTTGCATTGTCACCTCACAGCAAGAGGATGTCTGGTTCAATTCTCGGCTGAGGTACCTTCTGTGTGGAGTCTGTATGTCCTCCCTGTGTTTGTGTGGGTTTCCTCTGGGTACTCTGGTTTCCTCCCATGTTACAAAGACATTTATCTGGAGCATTTCTCCCTGGGCCTCCGCTGAAAATTGGCTTCATTCCAAATCGGACTCTCAAAATGTTAAATCAATAAATAAAAATGCATTATTATCCCCTTTGGGGAAAATGGTGTCCCCACTAAGTATCACATTAATAACAATGTACTGAGCATGAAATCAGTCATGAGGGACTTGGGCACCCAAGTTAATAGCAACCTGACTTTTGACCACCACATTACCTCCATTCTACAGAAGGCTTTCTACATGTCCCTCCTCATAAGTAAGGGTATTTCATCCAGGAACAAGGATGTCATAACATCCCTGTACTCCTCCCTTTTCAGACCCATCATCGAGTACAATTCCCCCTTCAGTATGTACCTTGCCAAGCACATGCAGCAGTTGGAGAGACCACAGAGGTTCCTGACAGGAAAATCCAGGGTCTCAAACACTTATCCTATACAGATGGGCTAAAAGCCCTGTCCCTCTACTCAGACTCATACAGACTGCTCAGAGGTGACCTGTGTTTGGCATACAAGGCCGTCTCAGACTCAGCCTTGATGGAGTTGCTGCATATCCATAAGTTAAACTCCACTCGCACAACCCACTCACAAGGCCTCAACCTGGTCTGTGACATTAATAGAACTTGTTGAAGAGATAGATTTGTGTCACAACGACTCCCCCATCTGTGGAATAGACCCCCTCTCCATGTCAAGCAGAGTACCTCACTAGCTCTCTTTAAGAGGAACCTGGACAACTTGACAGAAATAGAAAATATATCCCTTTGATCCCACCTGTGTCCCTGCTGGACAGGGAAAACAGGTGCTGATTTTGTGGTAACATGGGTAAAATTCTTGGCTATGCTTATAATGGGCTCCGGGCCAGTAGTCTAGTATCGTCCTATGAACTTATGAACCTAAGAAATAAATAATCCAATGAAAACAACATGAGACATGTGCAGCCTGGGTAATTTACATGTCTATCAGCCACACAGAGCAAAAACACCAGGTTAAACAAAGTTCTGAAAACAGAAAACAAAAGGAAACAAGTAAAACAGAAAGCAGCTTTATCAGCTTAAGCAACTCACAGACAAAAAAGAAGTTTTCTTTCCTTACCCAGCAGGGAGCCATCAACAGTGCTTGTAATTTTCCCAGGCCTTAAGTCTTATCAGAAAAGACAAGGCCACATATATTCTCTGTGCATTTATGTATCACTCAATAAGCAAATTAACCAATGAAAACAACATGATACATTTGCAGCCTGTGTAATGTCTATCTGCCACTTTTAAAGTATTTTTAGGACTTGGTCTTGGATGATAGCTGGAAACAAATCAGTTACAAGTATATCTTGAGGGTCAGACTAATGGAAGAGAGGGGGGTAAAGTAAGAGCTAAATTTTCTCAGCCAGTAGGTTCACTATATATTCGGCTCAGTGTAAGTAACATTGTTTGCAATCAGCTCAGCACATTGATGCACTGCACTTTTAAGATTATGAACATAACTAAAAAATGCCTTGTGATAATCTTTGGCTTGAGTAGCTATTTTAGACTCAAGCTTGGCTTTGGTGGATTTTATTAAGCTCCTGAGTTGTTTGTTTATTTCAGTAACAATGGCACTAACATTCTGGGAATTACGCTTCTTATATTTGGTCAAAATTATTATCCTTGTATTATAAAGCTTGTTGATATGATGGTTTCACCATGTGGGTTTGTTTCTGCGGTTTACCCTGCACTTGTAACTATGGGGTACAGCTGCATCTATGCAACTGTTTACATGCTGGTATAGTCTGATGGTGTACATTTCTGTGTATTCAGTGAAGTTAATTGGGTTTAATGAGGATTTGAAGCTTGCCAATGTATCACTTAGGAGTGGGTAGTTTGTCTTAAAGAAATTTCTGAAGGTACCATGGGTGAAAGGGATGTCTGGTTTTACTTTTAGTTTGAAGGAGTCTGCTTCATGGTCAGACCTAGCAAGAACTGAAGATATGCAAGGGATGGTGCAAGATGCTCCCATATTATTAAGGGCAAGATCCAACATGTTACTCCCCTAGTAGGTACTCTGACTAATTGTTCTAGGGCATTTGTATTGACAAAGTCCAAGAATCTCTGTGCTTGTGTACTAGTGGTGATGTAGATTTCCCATTCTATAGTTGGATAGTTTAGATTACCTAGGAACAGGTTTAATACTGATTGACTCTAGCTCCTGTAGATAGGTGCTGTGGCTTTCTTTTCTCATATTACGAGTTTTATAGCTAGCTAATATATAGTACAAGATCTTTCTGATTTTATTTGGACATAAAGAAGCTCTACTGCATTATGCTGCTTTATTCTTGATGTGAGACTCTTCTGGAAGTAGATTGATACACTTCCACCTTTGATCCACCTTCTGTGCAGTAGGTGATCTAAATGTGTGGAAGGCACTATAATCCTGCACAGCCAGAGTGCTCTCTGCTATTTCAAACCATGTCTCAGTCACTGCACCGATGTCAATGTCTTCCAGGGTGAGAAGGGCTTGCAGATAGTAAAGTTACTTGTTCATGCTCCTAACATCGATCATAACACCTTCATGTTTTCCTTTGCCAATAATCAAGACCCTAGAGGGGACAGATACAGGCCATCCCTGGTGAAGCAGCATGGTGCGTCAATTATATCCTCCCAGGCTGACAAATATTGGACCCTATTTGAATGACACCCAAAATTAAGCCAGTTATGGAAATCAATTATTTTTTGCTAATATTGCAGCATAATCCTTGGAGAAGATAGAATGCTCTTCAGTGCTAGGATCATACCTGCCTTGATTATATAGCCTAAGAGCTCCATCATGTTTCTCTTCATATAATTCAGGGAGGTACACCTCAAAACACTGACACCAGCATAAACTATGACAGAGCCATACTGATACTTGTTGTTCAAGGCATTGAGTGCATGTGTGATCTGATGGATCCTGGCAGCAGGCAGGCAAGTAACTGTTACTCTTTCCTTGCTTAGCCTAATAAGAGGCACTTTATGTCTTAAAATGGAGTCATCTATAACAAGGATGTTTGGTTGGGTCAATGCCTGCCTTAGGAGCTCATCATTTGTGATTTTGGAACTCCTTGTGCTATATGGTATGCTGAATTTGATTTGTGCTTGTGTTGTGCTTTGGAGGTCTTTGAGGTTTAGGCAAGTTAATCTTCAGAACACTGGCATATGATGGACTGGGTGTATTGTGATGACCTTGGGGAGGTGTGATGTGTAGTGTACTGCTGACAGTTTTGGTAGATATGTTTACCGTGTGTGAGATTTTTGCCTCCAATGATATCATATATGTATATCTCTCACATACTGTATTATGCTATTTAAGTAATAAATGATTGTCAGACAACATAAGACAATTCTTGCACTGTCTCAAGATACCCATCTCAATCAGGCTGGCTAGAGAAGAACTTTTAAAGTAAGACTACAGGAGCATGTTAGGGACATTAAAAAAATCAAGATCTGAAAGTTCTATTGCATTTCATTTTCAGTCACACCATCAGGGGAATCCATCTGGGTTACAGGCAACAATTCTTGAAAAAGTAGTATCTAAATGTGGAGAAAATGTGATAGTAAAACATAATCTATTTATATATTGAAGTATGGCACTTTAGTGCCTTTGGGCTTAAATGTTGAGTGCAACTGGAGATATCTTATTTAACAATTATTTAATTGTTTAATGGCATAATTAATCACGTGTTGTTATTTTGTGATATATATATATACAATTTGTGTTTTTTCTATGTGTTTTTACTCCTAGAAGGATTTTTAGCTAAGACACTAGAAGTTTTTTATTTTTGTTTATTCAATTTTACTATTTGGAGACATTTGTGGTCAGTTGGTATTTTTTTTATATTTTCATGTTTTTCTTGTGGTTGCTGTGGCTAGAGAAGTGGTAAGGAAGTGCTGGTCCATAGTACCAACAGGAATGACTCTGAGGCTAAGGGTAACTATAAGTGCTTGGAGTTTAGTTTTAGAAGAATCTTTGGGTGAACTTGCTACTTAGTATTTAAATTGTAATACTAAACAACCAGCCTGGAAACATTCTTCTGCCGCCAGCAAGAATCAGTAAACTAATTATAATTAAAAAATTACTAATTTGATACTAAAATCAGTGTAAGCCTCATTAGTATACTGTATTAATAAAGGTCTTTGGCCTGATGAGCAGTTTAAGGGGAGAGACTTTGCAAAATGAAACTTATGTAGTTATAGTCAACAGCCAATAAATGATGAGAGGGAGGGAGGGAGGGCATTATATTGTCAAATTATTATAAGGGGCAGGCAGGAACACACACAATGGGTTTAAGAACACAACTACAACAGGGTGGGTGTCAGGGAAAAACAATTAGCCCCTTAGCTCTGAGCTGATTGGCTTAGAACTACCCCAATGCAAAAACAAATCCTGAACTAGACTGACATAACATTCAGAACACAAAAATGAAACCAAAGCTTAATGACAACAGTTAAACCACTTAAACAACAACAATGCAGTGAATTTATTTACTTATTTAATTTAATTTTACTTAAATTTATTTATATATTTACGATGACTGATATGATTTATCCATCCATTTATCGATTTACAGTCCACATTTCAGTTTTTGTCACAATATCTCCACCTCTAACAGATGCGGATATTACTTGTAAGACCATAAAGGTGAAATAATGGTATTCTCCTTTAGTATTACTATGTTTTAATAATGTATTATCTTATGCATGCCTATTTAAATCCAATAAATGACTACAAATTCAATTTACAATTTGTCTTTCAAACATAAAATGCAATGCAGGTGTTACAAGATGCGAGGTAAACAACATTTTCATGTTATATGTAGCAAGTACATTGAAAAAAGATTTTCTATTCGTAACTGGATGTATAAAAAATATTACTGCCCAGGTTTATCAAGCTGCATTGAATGTAGGTTTGTGAAAATGTAAGCATTATATAAGAGTCTGGGAGGTAAATAGGCATTTGCTGTTATTTAACAGATCACTCTGCAAAGTAGTAATTTGCCCAGAAGTCCATGATTCTTGAATTGTCATTTTAGGCATTGGGTCCTATTAATGGAGTGGCTATTAAGCCCTAAGCCTTAGTGCTGAGGGGAACAGATCATAGGATGAAAGTTGGCAGAGTAGTTTTGAGAGAGATACTGTATCAAAAGCTTTTAATAAATCAAGGAAGACAGATGTCACAAGGCAATTGTTTTGGTGTTTGTGAATGTTATTAAAGAAAGATAAAAGAATAGTGTCAGTGAGCTTGAGGGGTGAAAATGCACGCTATCACAAAACCTGTTATTTGAGCAACTAAGTTTATAATAACAATATTTGAAACCTGCACCTATTTTTTAGCCTTTGTTCCCCAATTACTTTTGGCTTTGTCCAGATTTTTGTGAGATAAGAGATTGAGAGGTATGTATTTTATTTATTATTGGTGAAAATGTAGGTCTCTGGTTCTAGTATTGCTGGAAATATTGGTCCCAATGCACATCAAAGCACACTGAACCCATTTAGTGAGATGCATTCCAAAGGGGAATTGTACTTGATAATCAGCCTGATCAATGCTGAGTACAAGGGAATGATTACCTCCTTAGACCTTGGTTATACTCCTTTGGCAATTAGTTGGTCTAAATAAAAGAATTTCCTGGTAACCATTATTACATGATATTCATAAGAGAGGAAGCAATCCATCAAAGTACCTTGGACTCTAACTACATTTTCATTTAGTAGAGAAATATTGTCTTTACATTATGAAGAGAGGAGAGGTTGTGTATCAAAAGTGATGATGCTATATTTTTTTAGTATTTAATTTGAGTCAAGTTTTAGTATGTTAAGAGTTTAATGGGGTGGGTTCATTCTGAAGGGTTTTGGTGTCATAGGAAGAATTAACAGCAACTCTCAGTTTACAATCATCTCCAGACTTTGTTGATCTTGGCTCTCTGCTTGGAAATTCAAAAAGAAAACATCAAAAAGGAGAGGTCCCAGGACAGACCTCTAAGGGACACCACTAATTTTTGATCAGCTGCCTGTAACCTGTATTATGTAGGAACTGTCTTCAACACAGTTTGTTATTCATCTTGCCACTTACAGATTGATTTTTAAAGCATTTAGATTTTGTATAATGCCAGCATGGGAAATAGTGTCAAAGACATTATCCAGGTCAAGATATATCACATGCAATGCATAGACACCATCTGCAACCTCTACAACCCTTTCAAAGAAATTACCAGATTAAACAGACAGGATCTAAGCTTCATAAAACCAAACCGTTGGGGATCAAGTTTGACAAGTTTCTTTATATTACAGTTTATGATGTGTTAAATGACCAACACTTCCGCCAACTGAAAGATCAATGGGGATATATTGATGAGATATAATGACAAAAACATCTAGCCCTTTTTAATTTCTCCAAATGCTTTAGGTTTCTAATACCATGACAGGACCATGCCCATTTCTGAGTGATTGAGTAATTAAAGTTCATGAAATTAGTATTGCTTAAGCCTTTGACATTTGCCAAGAGTGGTCTTTTCAGCACCTGCAATGTACTTATAGTTGTCTTCTTCTGCAGTTCATATGGAGTCACATGTACTGATAACATATTTAAGTATGCTTAAAAATCATTTTTATTAATCATGTTGTCCCTACAACTATTAGAATTATGTGTGTGTATCTCTTTAATCCATATTTCTATAGTTTCTGATTGCATACCCTGGTATTTTATGAATTTATGTCTCTCAATATGGAGGATATTATAATTGCTTGGCCTAGCTATTGCCATGATTAACATTACGTTGTCCTTTTTTTACTAGTATATTAGATTGTATTACTTGAACTTTCTAAATTGTTGGCATTAGATGATTTTGTGGGATAATAACTACTTCATTTTCAGTAATTCTTTGTTGCTCTTGCTTCCAATGTTTCTCAATTACCAGTCTGTTACAATTTTTAAGAAGTTCCTAGTGTAACAGACTTTCACAATGTTGTGCATTTCAGTATGCATGCCCTCAGTCATGAGTATATGGCAACCAGCAGCAAGATGTACAATTGTTATATGTTCTGTACTACAGTACCTACATTGATCTGTAGCTCCCAATTTTTCCATAGATTCTCTAAACCAGAATGGACTTAGTCTGCTATCTTGGGGTGATAGTATTAATCTTTCAACTTTTACTTTAAATTCGCCTCTCCTTGGCAATTCATGTGCTAAAGCTTGACCAACATGGTGTTTCACAAATTCTCTATACTTTCAGCTGTAGTTATAGACTTTCCAATTTTCTTTCCTATTCTTCTAGTAATGTTCTTTGTTGTTTTTTTTTCACCTTTTTGTTGCTGCCTGATGTTTGTCTACTTCTTTTTTATTTCCATTTCCTCTCCTTTCCAAAATGCTTCAGATAATCATCTTTGGCTTGTTTTCTTCATGGTTTAGAGTGTTCACTATGTTTGCATCTGATGATGTCAAAATATGTATGTAGTCCCATGATTTCAGACCTGTAGATATAATCAGTTTATTGGAGGCCCATAACTCCTTCAGATCACCAGTTTTTTGTACACCTTTTCATCTTCTTTGGCATTCATCTGTCATACATTTGATGCCAGTTGGCTGCAACCCCATTGATTCTGGTGTAATATTTATAAAGTCAGAAGGCAAGCTAATGGTTTATAGTTCTTATGATGGTTTGCAGATTTGCATTTACGAAGGAGTATGTTTTTCCTGTTGTTGGTGTCTAATCAGGATGGGCATATAAATACATTTTATTCAGGGCTAAATTATTGTGCAAAAATGTTAACACTTTTTGATTTTATCCCAATTTTTCTAAATGCTACCTCATTCAATTGCATATCCTTATGGCTTTTTCTTAATTTTGTCTCATTTTCTCTAAATGCTACTTCCATCATCTATCCTCTATATTAATACTTCTTTTTTTTTTTTTTGTAAATTCTTCTATACATTTGATACCTTTATTATATTTCAAGATGATCTTTTTAAATATTTCTTCCAAATATATTGAGCTCCTTTTTTGTGGTTTTGTGGTGTTAGTATTGCTGTTGTTTTTTTTTCTCAGTTCTTCATGAAACTTTTGGGTTATCAACAAATTACTTTTTGTACTTTTCCTTTGCATTTCTTTGTATACCTTTTAATTTTCTTCTTCTTGTGCTGATATTTTTACTTTATTATGGGAAATAGTTTGTTTTAATGCTGCATGTTGCTTTTTTAACCTATTTCTTTCACCTCTATCTTTCTTTAAAATTTTTATGATTTAATCCCTTCTCTATAGTCCTATAGTCTTCTAGTAGTGATAATTCTTTTCTTAGTTGCTTTATGTTTTTTTTTTTTTTTTTTTTTGCTATTTGATGCATTTGTGGTGCTGTTCTGCTTGTTCCATTTCTTTCCTTTGTCACTCTGCATTTTGTGGTAGCACTTTATATTAGTGGATAGACCATGGTTATTGTGTTACGTAACTGGAGAAAGCCGAACCAGTTAAATTCTTCTGTAGTGCAAGACCCAATCTTAACAAATGTTAAGCTCCCTATGCTTCCATTGTTAAGATCAGGTATTGCTTTAGCCAGTTAAACCTGTCAGTACAGGCCAGCAAACGACAGCTGTATAATAAAAAAAACTAGTTTATTTCTGCCTGCTGTCTGTGCCAGTAATATGTCTCTGTCTTTTTCTATCATAACAGAATCTCTTGCACTGTCTTTCCTATAGTGCTCACTAAGTGCTTAACATCTGTGAAAGTAAGCAAAACACTTAATGATTTTTTTTCTGTAACCAGTAGTGCATGGGGCAGAATAAGCTCCATGCACTACAAAGAATTATGATACAATCTCCAGTCATAACACTTTGTTATGTGTTCTCAACATGGATGCCAACATTTGCCTATTGAGCTTTGCTCTCCAGGTGTATTTCTTGGCATCCATGTCTTGAAAACATAATAAGGTAGTTATCAACAGTGACCGACTTGTAATCCTGTGTGTGTTATCAGCTTAGCTGCACAGTAGTATTGTGCATTTATTTCTGCTACATCAACAATAACCTTTCTTAACTGCCAGAAGTATTCTTTTCTTCTGCTTTTTTGGTCTTCTAACACTTGGGTGAAATTCCTTATCTGTAGTCTCTCTTACCAATACCAGTATGTCTATTCATTTCCATTAAATCAAAAAGGTCTTTCCTTAAATCATTCTCTTCTTGGCTGACAATGTCTTCTTTGCTCTTTTTCTCCTGTTCTCCCCTTTGCTGTGTAATCCAAACTCCAATTTTAGCCAACTCTCCTGCAGATGGTTTCAGAATTTAACTTTGTGGCATTCCTCTATACCGGTGTTCTGTTTTGTCTGTTGCACCATTTCCTGGGATTCAGTGGCTCATTTTGCAACATTGTCTGGATTTGAAACTCCACAATAAACCCTTCACTTTTCAGTTGACTTGTCACTTCAATTTATATATGATGCTTTTCTGGTTCACTAAATGTTTTGTTTCTCAACACATTTCCTTTTTATTTTCTTATTCTTCCATTTGTAAAAAAATTACCATGTCTGTGTGTCCTTGTCTGTATATATCTTCAAATATCTTTAGAGCTGCAGGGTTGGTATTGGTTTTCACAGCTTTCTTTTCTACATAGATGTTACAACACATCAGGCCTCTTTTTCTTTCACAAATCCATGCTTCTTTATCTGGATTTTGGCAGCCTCTGGTTTTTAGTTTTTTTTTTTGCACTTACTCAAATACATAGTTTTTCAGACAATGTAATCATTATTTGTTGACATATTGTTTTTATCTAATGTATTCTATAAAACACCTTAAAGTTATATCTGTAGCTTTTAATAGTTTTTCTGATGAAAAATGTTTCTCTCCTGTAATTTCTTTCTTACTCTTGCTAAATATTCTCTTTATGGAAATTCTGGATTTGTTACATAATATAAACAATCCATACTCTCTTTCATGTCCCCAGTGGTATACTTTCTTGATTCTTCTTGCATGAACAATCGGTTATCAGTTTACACCTAGTCTACTATTTACTTTCAGCATAAAATCAGTTTCCTCTTGGTGAGAGTTTATTTCTTCGTATGTATTTATTCATTGACATTTGATTACAAGGGAAGTCCAACTGGATATGAACTAATTTTCAGCGAGACCTGGAGATAAATGCTCCAAAGTATTACAAAACATTTTAAGAACAATAATTTTACTCTTTTTAAAATAAATACAAAAAAGCAAATGCAGTTTAAATACTTATACCAAATTAGACAGAATATGAACACATTGGTTAAGAATGGATGCAAGTTATATGACAACGATTTAATAATTAGGAGAAATTTTAGCCAGTTTATAGAGGAAATAAAGGTAATTTACTATAAGACAAATTGGAATTGCAATACATAGTGATAGAAAAGCAAGCTTATGGTATATTTAGAGAGAAAGCTTGGGGAGAGAATTTGATGGAAATAAGGAAGTGAGTGAGGAAGGGAGAGCGAGGAGATGTAAGGTGTGAACAGAGCTAGCTTTTGGCTAGGAAGTCTTTCAAAATTGTTTTGAAGGATGGAAGGAAGGGCATTGACATGATGGATAGAGATAAGGAGCTCCAGGACTTAGCAACATCATACAAGTACAGACAATACCCAGCAGATCTGATAAGTTTGTGGACAGACAGGAGTTTTTGGTCATTGGATCATAATGACCAATTAGAAACATAGTTGTGTTTAATGTCATTTAGTGCTGGACAAGCAGATGGATTCTGAACAATTTTATAGGTGGTAAGAAGTTGTGTATGTTAGTTGACAGGGTTGTTTTAACCAATTTAGGCTTTTTAGTGCTGTACAGTGGTGGGATCTGAAAAGTGTATTTGTTGCAAATTTAGCAGCTTTATTATAGCATTTTTCAGTTTTTGTTTTTTATGATGCCTAAAAGTTAGTGAGGATTGGAGCATTATAAAGAAGGGTGAGGAAGAGATAAGTAGTAGTACATATAGCTTTAGTTGTGTTGGTGAGAAAGGTTTTGGCTCTATAAAGCATCTCTAATTTTTTATGAATTTTTTGTATGCAATTTTATATATACAGATTGAATTTAAGATCATCATCCAATATCAGCCCTACTCATTTGCAATGAGAAGTAACTTCAGTTGTAGTATTATTGAGACAGGACTTTACATTTTGTTTCTTCATGGGACAGGGATTTGGGGGGGGGAGGTATTAGTTTGCTTTTTAGGGTTGAGCATGAGTTGTGAGCTGCAAAGATATGTTTTAGTTGCTGTAAAAGCTTCCTAAGTAATTGAAGATGTGCCATATTGTCAGATGTGCAAATTAATGTGAGGTCATCTGCATACTGTATTAGGGAAGCCTGCTGTGTAGATGTGTGCAAGGTGTTGATGAGAATGTTAAAGAGGATGGGACCAAAAATAGAGCCTAGTGGTACACTGCTGGTGACTG
The DNA here is from genome assembly GCF_019279795.1 of Protopterus annectens. Lineage (NCBI taxonomy): Eukaryota > Metazoa > Chordata > Ceratodontiformes > Protopteridae > Protopterus > Protopterus annectens. Next base: position 1,013,221,762 of record NC_056729.1, read on the forward strand.
AAAGGTATGGAAAGAAGGTGGAGTGCCATTTTATTGACTGATACCTATTGGATAGGTAGCTTTTGAACCATAGAAAGGTAGGCTGACAGAGACCTCATGAAGACATTTGTGTTAGAAGTTTGCTGTGACAAACTGTGTCAAAGGCTTTAAATATGTGTTAAAATAAGGACGAGACTAGCTTGCCATTATCTCTAGTTTTACTGACAGTATCTCTATAGGTAAGAAGTGCAGTGTTAGTACTATGGGAAGGACAGAAGCCATATAGTGTGAGGGATAGGAGTTCTTCCTGCAGGTGATAGTTTAGCAATTGTTTTTGAATACATTTTTTTCAAGTATTTTGGAGAGGGGGCTAAAATTGCATTAGGTCTAAAGTTAATAATGCCTGTTAAATTTCCTTCTTTGTGCAGGGGTAATGTATGACTTTTTCCAGAGAGAGGGAATGTGGGATTATAGAGTAACTTATTTATAAGGATTGAGAAGGGTTAGGCAATGCTAATGGCTTCTATTTAAAGGTATTCAATTGGAAGGATATCTACTGAAGTAGAGCATGGTTTGTGTTTGTTTAAGAGTAGTTTTATATAGGATTTGAGCACACATTTGACAGTAAAAGTGGATGTGGTGATACGTGGCTGCTGAGCAGGATTAGGATTAGATATTGGGGAATCCTTGGTTAGAGATGCTATACTATCTATAAAATAAGAGTTGAACTGCATTCTGTTTTTGAATGATGAATTATTGGGAGAGGGGGTCATGCTGATTTTATGGCCAGGATGCAAGATTTCTTTAATGGCTATCTAGAATTGTTTTAGGATTTTGTTTACTATTATTTTGATATTACTTAATTTGCTTTTTAGTATGATTGTGAAGCATTCTGGAGTTTTCAAGATATTGTGGTGTTTTGCATTTTTGTCTTTCTTTCCATTCTTTTTCTGTACCTTCATTAGCGTTCTACTTTTTTTTTGGATAGCCAAATTGCATTATTTGTTTTAGTCTCTTCCTTCTAGGCAGTGCAAGGCTGTTTAGCATATTCAGGAAAATTGTATTGAATTAATTTTATGGCATCATCTAAGGGATGGATTTTTAGGTAATTCCAGTAAATAGATGATAAGTAACAAGCATTTCTGAGTTAAACCTGGAAAGATTGCATGTTGTTTTATAAACATGCTGTTTAAGTGGATGTATTAGATATCTGTTTTTTTTTTTTTTAATTTCTCTGCGTCTTTTGGGTTTCCCAAGTCCAAAGTGAAAGTATGATTAAAGTTCATGAAATTAGCATTGTTTCAATCTTTGATGTTTACCAGAAGTGCTCTTCGCAGCACCAGCAATGTTCCCAGTAATGATTCCTGCAATTCGTATGGATTTACATATATGGGTAACATATCTCAGTATGATTGTAAATCCTTTTTTATAAGACTTGTTGCTCCTACTACTACTGGAATTGTCTGGGTATCCTTCTTCCACATTGCCCTCATTTCTGCCTGCAAATCCTGATATTTTATGACTTTGTGTCTCTCTGTATGTAAGTCACTGTAGTCACTGGGTGTAGCAATTTCAATGATCAATATGATACTTTTGTCTTCTTTTCATGGATTACCATAACTGGCTTTCTCATATCTATTTTTTGAACTGTTGGTAATGGGTGATCCAACTTCATCATTTTCTATGATGCTTTGTGGCTCATGTTTCCAGTGTTTTTCAGCCACTTCAATTCCATAATGTTTGCACAATCCCCAGTGCAACAGTCTTGCCACATTATGCAGTCCTTCTGCCATTAGTATATGACAACCAACAACAAGATGTGCAACTGTTTCCAATTAATTTTTACAAAACCTACATTTGTCTGTTTCTCCCACATGTTCAATAAACTTTGGAAATCATTGTGTACATAGTCTTCTATTTTGGGCCACCAGTATTAACCTTTCATCTTTTGGTTTAAATTCAGCACTCCATAACCATTTATGCATTCAGTCCTGATCAACATGAGATTGTTCCAAGAGTTTCCTATACTTGCAACTATATTTATGCATTTTCCACATTTCTTGCCTTCTCATGTGATCCTTCACCTTATATTCTTTCTTTCTTTTGTTTTTGGCACATTTGGTTGCTGCCTGATTTTTATCTACTTCTGGTTTGATTTCCATTCCCACTTGATGCTGATATGCTTCTGCTAGACTAAGCATGGAAGGCATCTTAAACTTATTCTCCTCATATTTTAAAACGTTCACTACATTTGGGTCTTGTAAAGTCAGCAGGTATGTATGCAGTCCCACTATTGTAGAATTCAATTTCAAGGTGGCCCATACCTCCTTCAGATTGGAGAATATATAGTCTTGGTATGCACTGATGTTTATAAATCATTTGATGAGTATGAAACATTTTTCTTGTTTTCCTATCCAGCCTATCCAACACCTTTTGGGGCAAGTCAATCACTCCAAGACTGACAGGAAAAGCAAATCGGTTTATAGCTTGGACTTTGTTCCTCCTAGATGTCAATACTGTTTTCGGTATTAATTTTAATCTTTTGAAATATTCCTTGCTAAGTTTTATTCACATTTGTTCATATTTTATTGTTGGTCCTTTATCAATTCCCAGATATTTATGCACTCCATCCTGCTAAATTTCTTTTACATCACCTTCCTGTCCAAGACTGATATTTTCTTGGTGCTGCAGCTTTCCTGCTTTAAAGGCTGCTTTTGCACATTTATCAAGTCCAACTGACATTCTTATATCATCTGAGAAAGTTTTGACCACTTGTAGTTTTACTTTCAGTTCCTCATCTGATGAACTATACAGTTTTAAACCATCTACAAAAATAAGATGTGAAGTCTTTACACTTTGATGTTTTCTGGGAGCCACATTGTACCCATGACAGTTTAATGGGTTATGGGCAAGACAAAAGAGCAGCAATGACAGAGAGCATGCTGGAATGTTCCCCTTTGAATGTTTATCCCTGGAATAATAATTTGTCCTTTATCATGGTTTAATTGCAAAGTAGTTTGCCACTGTTTCATGATTGCTGTAATGTAACTGATTGCTGTATGTATTATGCATTTTCAAGCACTCTTTTATCCATGAATGTGGGATACTGTCAAATGCTTTTTTGTAGACTATCCATGCCATATTTAGATTATTCCCCTTTGTACCATTCTCCATTATGACTTAATTTAATAGCAAGCGATCCTTTGTTCCATATGACTTTCTTTTATTACCCATTTGTTCTATTGCCATGATTAAGTTTTCTTCTAAATAACTATAAACTCTGTCAGTACTAATTTCAGTGTATAGTTTTTACATTGTTGGAAGGCAAGTTATTGGTCAATTTTTTAGGATAGTTTGCAGGTTCACTGTTAAGTAGGAGTATTGTTCTTCCTGTTGTTAACCATGCTGGTGTCTGTTCACAGTGCACAAATAAATAGCTCTTACTCATGGCTAAGTCTTTATGTAAAGATTTTAAACCAGAAGTTAGGTACTGCATCTGGGCCTGGAGTTTTTTTTCATTTAGGAGCTTTTCTTAACTTTTGTTTTAATCTTTCTGCTCAATACTTCATCCCATTTCATATCCTGTACATTTGAACTTTTTCTTTCTTCTTTTACTTCTTCTATTCATTTAGCATCTTTGTTATGCTCCAGAGGATCTTCATAGATATTTCTCCAAAATGTATCTCTATCTTCTTTTTTTGGTGGTGTTTCAATTCCTTTTGCCTTGTTTCACAGTTCTCTATAAAACATTTTTGGGTCATCAATAAATTGCTTATTTTGTACTTTTCCTTTATATTTATCTACACATTTCTAAGTTTTTCTGCCTGTGTTGATATTTTTAGTTCATTATTTGTGATAGTGCACCAAAGATCCTGATCTGTTCTGATACTGCACATTGCTTTTATCACATTTATCTTTGTTGATATCTGTTCCCTCTTCTCTACTTTTCTAATAGTGACACTTCTTGTCTTTCTTTATATTTTTCTCTATTCAATACTTCCATGATAACATTTGATTTCTCCCCTTCCTTTCCCTTACTACCCCATGTTTTTGTGGTAAGACTTTATCTGTTATTAATTTAGCTGCACAGTAATATATCCTATTTACTTCTGTTATATCACAGGAATCTCTATTGATAGTCCTAATTACTGTATTGATTTGTTTTATCAGATGTCTAACTTTTTTGGTTTTATTGACTTTCTGTAGTCTATTTTTTCATTGGTCTTAATATGTCTGTCCATTTCTATTAAATCAAGCAACTATTCTCTTAAATCATTTTCTTCTAAACTGAGGGTGCGTTCTTTGTTCTCCATTTCCTGCAGGCATTCTATAGAAAGTTCCAGAGCATTTTCCTGTGCCACTTTCTCTTCAATTTCATCCTGTGTCATCCATTGCTCTTTCATATGGGAGCTCACTGGCCTACCACTCCACAACATTGACTGTGTCAGAGTCGCCACAATTTCCTGTTCCTTCCCTTGCTGTGCAACTTCAACTGAATATTTCTACTGGTTTCCGCTGAAAGGATCCAAAGTATCTTCATATGGCAACTGATCAGATGTTTCCTGCTCCACTGGTTTCTTCTTAATTTGGGGATCCATTGCTCTAGCCTGCTGTGATATTATCTGAGTTAGATCTTCTACACTAAATCCTTCACTTTGCAGGTAATCCATAACCTTGGTTTCGATTTCTTTAACTTCTCCATTACTAATCATCTTTTCTACTTTTCCGCTTTGTTTTCTTATTTTTGTATTGTAAAATTTCCCATGTCCATATGCCTTTGCCTGTATTTCCCTTCAAATATCTTTGGCGGTGCTCTTTTTGTATTGATTAATTTTGCTTTCTTCTTTGCATGAATATTGCACCATATTAAATCTCTTTTTCTTTCCCATGTCCATATTTCTTCTTCAGATGTCTCCTGCTGCTCCTGTTTCTCCTTACTTTGGGGACTTGTTGTTTCATCACACAGTGATGTAAAATGTATTAGACTTTCTGCACTAAATCCTTCCCATCACAAGTATTCCATAACTTCACTTTCTATTTTTTTAACTTCTACCTTACTGATCTAGTATTCTATGCTCCCTCTTTGTGATCTTATTTTATTGTGAATTTTTCCGTATCTGGATAACTTTTCCTCTATTTCTCTTTGAATACCTTTGGAGGCTGCCTATTTTGTGTTGATTAATTTAGCTTTCTCCTTTGCATAAACGTTGTACCATATCAGATCTCTCTTTTTTACCAAGTCCAAAGTTCTTTTTTATACCATCAAACGTCTCTAGATTTTGGTTATTTATATTTTTGCACTTCCTCGGTTACTTCTTTTTCCAATTGGCCCAAGGTTTCTTTGTTTATATAATGTTTTCATAAATCTATTATATTAGAGAACACATTTTTTGTTTGAAGCTTCTGACAGTTTTTCTTGTGGAAGTATTTTTCTTTTCTCTAATTTCTCTGTTATTTGTTTTGTATGTCTTCTGTCTGGAAATTCTGAGCTTCTTACATAATAGTAACAATACATAATTTCTTTCTTATCCTCAATAGTCCACTCTATCGTCTTTGTGGCTCTTGTTTGGCCTATCAGTTTTTCTGATTTTTGTGGACTGCTACTTCCTTCTGCAATGGAGGAGGAGGGCATCTTCTCCCTGTGCCTGACCTAGCCCATAGTGGGAATGTTTCCATGTCTTGAGAATTCTACACTGTCATTTTTTTTCCAGTCCTGGCACCAGTGTGCCTACCAAGATTGGACAATTTTATCCTGGGTCTTGTGCACCCAGCTATCTTTTTTTATTTTTTAACTTACTTCTATTTATGCTTTATGCTATATAAAATACAGTCTACATATCAGTGTCGTCTTGGTGAGATTTTGTGAAAAACAGGGTCCACCTTGTGAAGATACTCACCAAGACTTGAGAATGAATTCAGTTCCAGCAATACTACTTTCCTTTGCTTGCTGACTTATCTCTCCATCCAGACCCTATATTGTATAGACTGGAAGATGATCACTAAGACAGTCAGACATTGTAACTGAGATGATGTATTTGCTAGGGTCCAATACTAGGATCCAATCTAATAGAGAATCTGATGTCTTGTTATAACATGTGGGTCAATCAAGTAGTTGTGTGAAACCAAATAAGTTTAAACTAAATGTAGAGGAGTTAGAGTTTGTGTCCAACCAATTGACATTCACATCACCTAGTAGTGGTATTTCGTGTGGACTTGTTATGGTTACCCAATGTAGGATATCTTCCAGTATATCCATATTGCCACCAGGAGGGATATAATGAACAGAAATGCAATAATTGTTTAACTTCAAGAAAGTAATAGGAAGTTCTGCTGAAATGAATTTTGGTATTGGGTTTGTTGTAAGGGGAAATGTGGTAGTTGTTGGAAAATATTAAATCAAAACCACTGCCTTTCCTCTTTATAAGGTCATTGCTGAATATATTATGGCCAGGAGGCATTATTCCAGAGTTGTTTATGCTAGTTTAAAACAAATTTCAGTTACAGCGAGAATATCACATTTATTTTGGGCAATATAGGCATGTAGTTCACCTATTTTATTTCTTATGTTTCTAACATTTATGGTAGCAAAAGTTAGCTTACTTGGGTTGGGAGTTGACTGTTGTAGGGTATGAGTAGTGTGTGGAAAAGAATTGTCCTGATGCTCAGTGTGATAAGTGAGGCCAGGATAAAGGTGATGTTCTCCTCCTAAAAGGATTTTAGTATTTTGGGGAATTATTGATACTTGTTTTTGGAAAGTATTTTTCCACTTAGTTTTGTTTTGGTTTCAGTTAAAATGGAGTTAATCAGTATATATTTGGAGTAAAGGTGAGAGAGAAATAGGTTTTGCATGATGTGTGGAGAGTTTTGTGAGGACGTATGAATAAGTGGTTGGTACAGAGTTGGAGATATGTTGAGAGCTATTTTAGAGTCATGTCAGGGTGACATATAGCCTAGTCAAAAAAGTAGAAGAAAAGAGGATAAGCTGAGTAGTAGCATGATTAAGTAAAGGGATCTGTATGCTATAGTTGGCAGGTAGTAGGGAAATAGAGATCAAGAAGGAAAAAGAAGTTGCAGGGTAGAAAGATATTTAGTGGTGGTGTCTGAAATCTGATAAAGAGTATGCAGGAAAGAAGAATTTTCAATGAAGGAAGGGAGTTCAGTTGTCCTAGTATCTTTTCCAAAATGTAAAGAATAGGGGCATTTAAAAGGCTAGAGTATGAGAACATAGGCAAAATAGGAAGAAGAGAGATTTAATTTCATAAAAGTACAAGATACTAAATAGAATAGATAGGTACTGTTAGGAAGGGGTGTGACTATGAATGTATATAGTGCAAAACAGTATGGGAGGGAGAAAGGTGGTTGGGAATGGTGTTAAAAGATTAAATGAAAATTGGGAATTAGGCAAAATGAAACAGTAAAGTGAGTATGATAGTAGTAAGGTTGTTTGGGAAGGTTAAGGAATAGGACTCACAAGTATAAGAGGAGTGTAGGAAGTATATTAGTAGAGGAAGATGGGTGGGTAGGAATTGGGGGCAGGGAAGGGGAGTGTACCAGACTTCCACCCTTAGGTCAAATTTTAACACAGAGTAATCAGTTTATAGCCATTACAGTGCAATTAGCAGAGATATTTGCATATCTATATAGTCTATAAAAATGAAGTCCATTTCATGGAGGTATGCATAAAGCCATGGAGATGAATTCAGTTCCAACAATATTTGTTGATGTTCGCTGATTTCATCTTTCCATTAAGACCCCTATAAAGCCCCAGAAAAGAATATGGTGTAGTACTAGAAGACAAAAAAAATGGATCTAAGATTTGTCTTTGGATGGAAAGGTTTGATAAATTTGTTACCAAGTCATTCCAAAAGGATTCAACTGTTAAAGCAATCAAAGAAATTAGGGCAGAAACTGATAGTAGAGGAGCCATAGTTAAGAAAAGAATAATGGATATAGGTTTAGAAACTGGGAAAGAAATAGCTGAACCTCATATTGAAGAAGAATGGAAAGGGTAACCTGAGTGGAGTCTTAAGCTTCTCCCTGGTACACCAAAGCTAACAGCAAGAAAGAGTCAGAAGCATGACGGTAATGAGAAAAAAAGTAGGAAATCTACTAGCAAGAAAAAAGAAAACCACTAGTAGTGTTTCTGGTTGAAGAAAAGTGCTTTTGTTACAATTTTTTAAATGACAAACTTGCTGAAAGTGAAAAATTATTACTAGAATTTGTAGGAGAAGAGGCCATGACCTCAATGTCATGTCAACATACTTATGAAAATAATGCTGACTTGGCTGACTTCCAGATAAGCCATGTCAATTGCAAAGAGGCCCAGCTGAAGGAGAACACATAAAGCAGGATTTGAAAGAATATAGAAAATATAGATGGGAAACCAATGGGAAAGACCAGCTCCACTTTGTAGCCATACTTTGAACAAACACTTGGCCTGCTTTACATTGTAACTAAAGACAAAGAACAAAAACACTGAGCTAATTATTAGTTCCAAGGTCTTTCAGTACACCTGTGATGAAACTAGCACATAACCATAGTGTTGGAAGGTCATAAACAAAAGAAAGGATTTTAACTAGATTGTACTGTTCTAGTGTTATGAAGCACATATATTGTTTGTACAGCTTTACCCGAATATCAAGGGCAGTACTCCATCCAGGATGTAAAAGACCTTTAATACCTTACCTATCATGAAAGTCTCATTTATGAGAATAGCAATAGGCATTGTAGATTATACAACAAGATTTCCTGAGGCAGTACCACTATGAAAAGTTAGTGTGATGCCCACAATAAAAGAACTCGCATTATTTTTTTCTAGATCAGGATTCTTCCAGAAATTCTTACTGACCAAGGTGCCCCATTCAGGCCTAGTATAATGAATAAATCTTGCTATTTTTTTTTAAATGAAATAAAGGTTATTTTACAAAAGGCTGTAGAAATGAATAGGAACCAATTTCTTCTATATGTCTCCTTGCTATAGGGGAAGTATCTCAAATCTCATCTGTATTCATACCATTTAAATTACTATATGGCAGGCCTCCCAAAGATTGCTAGACAAAGCAAAATAAACATAGCATTTCAGAAATATTTAGTCTGTTACAGCATTTTAGAGACTTGTAGGACATGATAAGAATAATAATTTCTATAGTAAAAGAACCTACAAAGAAAGTAGCACAGGAAAACAACAGAGAGCATATAATTAAAATGGTTGTCTCAGAGAATTGAAAACAGAGAATAAAATATTGGTGCTGATCCTCACTGCTGAAAGCAAAACCCTTGCAAAGTGGCATGGGCCTTTTGAAATTGTATTAAAAATAAGTGAAGTAAATTATACTGTGACTCAGTTGGGGAAAGACTAAACAAGAACAGTTATACCATATAAACATTCTGAAGTCTTGGAAAGAAACTGACATTGATGTAGTAAATATGCCTGCAGTACGTTAAAGCTTCCACAGCATGCGACATAATCAGTGCCCCAGAAACATGAAGTAAAGGAATTTGTACTCAGTGATAAGACCTTATTTTCAGAGTTGTCTGGTAGGACCTTTTCAATCTAGTACAACACAGTCAGTGCCTGCTGAGAAAATGCATTTGCAACCATAACAAAAGCCAGAATCCCAATGCCCACCAGTTAAGAATAAGGTATAGAAAATTATCACACTTGGGTCACAGAAAAATCACAAAGACAGCGGAGTAGCCCCATTGCATGGGTAATGATGGGTCTATAAAGTTTGCATTAACATTAAAAAACAAAATAACACCTTAAAAAAAATAAATAAATAATTATTAAACACATCTACTTTCTTTAGGGTTTTTCACAAAGTATTTTTATCTCATCTCACTTTTACTGTATGTTACTAATTTATATTGTGAATATGTATACTGTAAAATTGCACATTTGTCTCTGTAACTGGTTGGAGCTTTTCTCCCCAGGCCTCTACTGAAAATGGACATATATCCAGTTAGACTAGCCCGGTCAACAAATGTAAAATAAATAAAATAAAATAAATAAAATATGTGATTTAAAACCAACTCTGTGATTTGATGAGATGATCTGATTGAATGATTGGACAAGGCAAGATTTTTGTCCACTTTGAACCTAACCGAAAGATATTGGCAAATTCCACTAGCAACATAAGTTAAGGAAAATTGCATTTTTTCACACTAGATTGACTCTTCCATTACAGAGTCCCACTATTTTGTCTGTGTGAAGCATATACAGCACTGAAGATGCTGAAGGATAACATTCTTTGACTCTATACCAGATACATAACTGCCTACCTGAAGGACAAAATAATATTTTTTGTTGATTGGGAAAAAGCATCTCTGTAATGTTTATATAATTTTAGATTCCATGCATCAAGCTACATTGAATGCTGAGAGGTCCGTTTTTGCTGGGTTATATAACAGCTCAGTTGTAGGGGAGTCGCAATCCAAGAAAACTGAAGCAGTACAAACTGGCCTACTGGTAATGCAGCCTCTAGGTTCTGAGCAGCAGTTGTGAAATCATTGACCATAGTGCTGTGTATTGCTTTTACAAGCTTACTTTTTATAATCCCAAAACTGTTTACGTTATTAAAAAAAAACATGAACTGTAAAGGAAGACTATCTAAGCTTTTACTTTAGCATGCAAACACTTTACCAACTGATGTTCATAAATGTGTAAAATTAAAAATATGCATTGTGTCTTTATTTAGTTATTACTTCTTATGTTGAGGATCAGGAGAGCACTTGCCAAGGCATCAAGACCACACTACCAAATTCCCATCCTTGTTTACAATCACATCCGTGAGACTTAGTTAATATAGCTTCCAGAAAATTATTTTACAGGTCTGGAATGTCATACTTTGCTGGGGTGAATGAATACAGTGTTCAGTTGTACAGTGACCAGTATCACATGATAATAAAGGAAAATTCATTTTACATGCCTCTGAGAAAATTTTTCACAAAGAAGTAACATACATTTTCATTATAATGAAAAAGTTTTCTTAGTGTAAATTTAAGCACTTGAATTAATACATCCTCCAAATGCTGTACTTTGTGACTCTGAATGAATATAGTGCTCACGCTTGTTAAGAACTGAATTGCATAACACTCTCGGGATCCCAGTGTGCTTTAACAATTGCACTTTTGAAAATTCTGGCAACTTTTTTTTACTTTAGCCATAATTTAATGTTGGTTAAGAAAGGAAAATAATTACCTTGTCTTCACTAATGTAACTTTACATGATTGAATGAATACAACATCAAAATGTTGTGCTTTGTACAACAAAATGAATACACTATCCAACTGTTACCAGCATCATGTAACACTCAAGGTGATCAACAGCACTGTACACTTTGAATGCCATGACAACTTTTAAGTTTAATAGACTTTTGCATATGTTGACACTCTAGAATGCCACTACATTAAAATTAAATTATTAATTCAGTTTTGTGGATGCACAGGATATGATTTTAACTATTTGGAAACAGACTGTCTCTGAGTAAATAATGTCAGGTGTTTTACATTCAGATTGTCAATACAAGACATGACTCCTCTTCAGTATTGTTCATAACATAGTGTACATGTGAGATCAATAATATTTCTGAAGTAATCCATTCTATCTAGTGCTACAGCTTATGGCAAATCATATTGCTCTTTTAGTCACTTGCAAACTGACATGCTACAGCAAGTCTGACAAAAGCAGCACCTTCATCTATGGTAGAGAAGGACAAAGCCTTTTAGCCAGGTAATCCAAGTTTGAATGACAGCTTAGGAGATAAAAGTGCAGGAAAGGTAGAATGGGCATGCACACCCTTGAGCAGAGAAGCATGTAGGAATGCACACCCTTGGGCAGAACATCATGTAGCAATGCACGCTCTTGTGCAGAGGAGTATGTAGCAATGCACACCCTTGTGCAGAACAGCATGTATGAATGCACACTGTTGTCCAGAGGACCATGTAGGAATGCACACTGTTGTCCAGAGGACCATGTAGGAATGCACACTCTTGTCCAGAGGAGCATGTAGGAATGAACACTCTTATGCAGAGAAGTATGTAGGGATGCACACTCTTGTGCAGAGATGCATGTAGGAATGCACAAGGGTTTGCAGAGGAGCATGTAGGAATGCACACCCTTGTGCAGAGGAGCATGTAAGAATGCACACCCTTGTGCAGAGGAGCATGTATGAATGCACAAAGATATGCAGAGGAGCATGTAGGAATGCACATCCTCTTGCAGAGGAGCACATAGGAATGTACACTCTTATGCACATATATGAATGCACACTCTTTTACAGAGGAGCATGTCGGAATGCACACCCTTGTGCAGAGGAGCATGTAGGAATCCACACTCTTGTGCAGAGGAGCATGTAGGAATGCACAACCTTGTGCAGAGGAGCATCTAGGACAGTTCTGACATGTTGTGATGCAGTTCTGGGCTTCGAGAGTCCACATGGCTGGGATACACAGGTAGAACAGAAAGAACACCCACTCTCTTGGACAAGGGCAGGGCATGTGCTCAGGTACATCTCATTGCTTAGTCAGATGGGATTTGTCACCATCCTGGAGGAGGAAGTTAAGGCTAAGAAAAAGACCAACATGCTCAGTATGAAGCAAGAGCAAGGTACTGCTATGAGAGTTATAGGTGGCTGATAGTCTCATAATTAGGATAAGCATTTACATGCATGTATGAATCCAGTCTAGGTGATAAACCAGACTACCAGGAATAGTCCCTCTTTCCCTGTGCAGCAGGCATGCATACATGCAGATGTAGAGAGCTGGAGAAGAACCAAAATTATTCTGAATGAAGAAGCATGTTATGCTTGCATATATGCACAAGACAACACAAAATTGAACTGATTCTAATAAAATTAAAAAGCGCTAAAAAACACTTGTTTGTTTGGTCTCCTGGTTTTCTCTACAGTTTTTCAAGTTTGTTCGTTTGCATCATCTAAATTATCTTCTATATTGGTCTTCTATGATGAATTATAGGAAGATAAGGCAAGGTACTAGGAGGAGAAAGGCTGTGTAACTGTACACAGATGACTTAAATTTAATCCTGGCAACCACTTCAGTTATTTCTATTGTGTTTAAGTAGAAGGTGACGGCATGGAAATTATTTCATCACTTTTTCTTCACACTACAGACATTGGAAAACATTTCATAACAACTTATAAACACTGCTGAAAGTTACAAACTGATACCTAATGATTACAGATTCATATTTTCTGAGACCATCCCAGTCACTGGGGATTTTGGAAGTGGATAAAAAAGGACTTTGGCCAAACATTAAAAGAAAGACTTGCCCTTAATTCAAAATTTATACTTGTTTGCCTTCCTGATGAAGCTAATGCTCAGGATCACACTCATTGTCAACAGACTATACTTGCAGCTGCCAAGACAGCAATCATGACCTGACTGAATCCTTCCACTCCTCCCTTACAGGATTATTATTAGTATATACTAGATCACATTTATCAGAAGGAGAAAATGGTTGCTTGATGGAGGGATACAAAGACCATGTTCCTTATGCACTGAGAGCATCCTCCCTTGACTTTCATGATTACTTTGTACAGTATTTTGAACCAAACAACTCTGTCTAACAGACAGAGAGAGAGACAGACCATTCCATTTTGGACAAATTAAACTACTGTGTCTTGCTGTCACGAGTAATAGGCCTGTCGGTAACTTAACTTCTTTGATTCTGTCCTTACACTTATTTCACATATAAGTCTCTTTCCCCTGTCATCTGCACTTCCCTTCCTTTTTTTTCAGTACATTTTCATTATTCTAACATGTGACTCCTTGTTATTTATTTACAAACATAGTCTAGGTCAGCATTCTAGCTAGGGGTAAGGACTGTTCTTCCAATGTCTATAAACATCTTGTTTTATGCACAAAGCTAAAAGCAATCTTTATTAGTAATTTTATTGAATTCTATGCCACCACATGGTTATGTCTAGTTATCATACTAGTTCATGCATTTAAGTTATGTATGAAAGGTTTTGAAATTCATTCTCAATGTTACTATGTTTTCATGTACTACTTAACATCTGGAAATGATAAATAAAGTATGCAAAAGAAAACAATAGAAAAATAGACAGAGAAAAAGAGGAAGTGTAAGGAGTAAGATACTCCACTCATAAAACATCTAAAAAGTACCCAACAAAGTTATTAAAAACAAACTTAATTTAGCCTATTGATATCAATTAGAAACATTAATCTAACCTTTACAAGTGAATACATTAAATATGTCAGGTTTGGTTTGTGTATGCATTAAATATCTTACACTGCAGAAGAAGGGAATGTGGTTTATGACTCTTGGCTTCATCCTACCTAAACCTGGAGTATAACATTTCATTTATCACACGATCCCTCCCTCATAGTCTACATAGACACACTCTAATACACACACACACACACACACTCACACACACACACACACACACACACACACACACACACACACACACACACACACACACACACACACACACATATATATATACACACAGCGTGCATGCCTGTGCACAAACACATACATAAGTGCACAAGCACACACACTTGCCAACACATTCACACATACACACACACACACATATGAATGCACATAAACACATACATAAGTGCAGACATGCACACAGACACACACACACACACACACACACACACACACACACACACACACACACACACACGCATATTTGTAGATTGTGAATCCAGCCATTATGCAGATGACTACTGGCTTTTATGGTACATCATGGCTAACCATCACAAGGACTTTTGTTGGCTACGTGAATCAAAAAAAAAAATATATATATATATATATATATATATATATATATATATATATAGTTCCCTATCAGAAGCCTGAAACACTATAAGCCTGAAAATCAAAATCCTGAAACCAAAAGCCTCAAAATTAAAAATCCCGAAAACCCAAAATCCTGAAACTCAAAATCCTGAAAACACAAAATGGACATACTGACGTCATTGTGGCTTTGCTATTGTTAGCCCTGTGGTGTTAGGTCATGCGTTGGGTTCAGGTAAGTGTGCGGTTGGTTTTATGTTAGGGTTAGGGGCAGTTTAAGTGAGTTAGGGTTAGGGCGCAGGTTAGGCATGTATGCAATAGTGACAAATATTGGGGTTAGGGGCAGTTTAAGTGAGTTAGGGTTAGGGCGCGGGTCAGGTGAGTGTGCGATAGTGACGGACCTTAGGGTTAGGGTCAGGGTCAGTTGGTAGATATTAGTGTCTTTATAGTGACATATTAGCATTATTTGTGTTTTCAGGATTTTGAGTTTCAGGATTTTGGGTTTTCGGGATTTTGAATTTTCAGGCTTTTGGTTTCAGGATTTTGATTTTCAGGCTTATAGTGTTTCAGGCTTCTGATAGGGAACCATATATATATATATATATATATATATATATATATATATATATATATAGTAAACAATTCAGAGTGTCTTATATTTATTTATAACCTTTTAGTTGTAACTGTAGTCAAAACTAATTAATCGTTCAGTTAACACTTCTATTTATAGAAAACCCTTTGTTAATAACTCACTTCTGCCATACAACATTTGCCATCCCAAGTACATAATGTCAGATTTCTTATATTCTAAATTTATTCAGGTAAAGATAATCTATAGTGATAGTAGTGATTTCTAAGAACAAGCAGCCATTATTTATGCCTTTTCATGGATAACTCTGTCAAGAAATCTCTTGAAAGTGCTACCAAGTAATATAGAAGCAACATTCTTAGAAGTCAAATATAGTAGATTACAAATATCTCTAATCAGATACAGCACAACGTATGGTGTTAGCACACATAAAATCAAGTGTATCATAAATATGTACTGGTACATTGTTAAAAAAATAAAAATTTTTAGGGTAGCATACTACCAAAGGTCTAAAATCTTACATACAGGAAATGAAAGAACTTAGAACAGTACCTTTATTTTTTCACCATGCGTAGATTACAAAAAAAAAAAAAAAAATATTGGGACAATCCCTCATAAGTTGCTTTCCATGTGGCAAGTATATCTTATGCAGATGTTTGTAAAGCAAAACATTTCACAACCACGAACATTGGAAGCAAATATGAAATCCAGTATTTCATCATTTGCTGGACTGAGTGGGCCATTTATATTTTGGTCTGCACGTGTAATGCAGTTTATGTAGAGAAAACCACTTGTCCATGAAAACAAACAAAAAAAATTCCCTTCATTTAAGCAGCTTATGTTGTTGTGGGGAAAATAGGGCACCACAGGAACATTTTTAGTACATCCAAGGCACAATTTTTGTTTATTGGTTTGGATCGGATGAAAACTGTACAAGTCTACTTGACACAGATAGTGAATTTGGGAACTTTATACCCCCTGGATTATGCTAATGATTGTCATTTACCCCTGGATGATGTTAATGATTGTCATAGCTGTTTGTAACTTAACTCATTCAAGCCTAAAACACCTTCTTTGTTTATTTCCAGTTCACGTCCATAACTCCTTATGGCATCCAGACCTTTGTTGGGACTGCCTTCTTTAACTAAGCAACTTACCAGATAACATTAGGCAGTATTACACAGTGCAAGGAGTCATTAACAAAAAGATCATTAATTTAGGATGTCCTGCAATAGAAAAATGAATTACTATTTGCCACTTATTATTCACTTTTTATATGCATGTTCATATTTTCATAACTGAGAGGCTGAGGTGTTACTGAGGGGTATGATGTAATATGCCAAGGTGGGATACAGGGAAGTTCATTGTCAATGCCCATTTATATTACTCTATAACTGAGATATAGTTAGCAGTTTGTATATACTTAATAATTCAAAAGCTAAATGAGTTACAAACTGTTACATGAGATCAGGTGAAATGTTAGATGTTGAATAAACGTATCTTTGATATTTGCACTGTAAGTTGTACATCTTGAGAGATATTCAGTGTCATTTATATTGGTAATTATACAATTGAGCACATTTTCATATTCTGCAAATATTTCAATAAACATGCACTCATTGAAGAATTTCTTGTCATGTGAAAGTTTGTCTGGTTAATAAAAATGTTGTAACAACATATTTCTAGGTTATACAATTTCCAAGATATGAGAATTTGTTTGAGAAAGTTTAGCAAACGATATAATGTGGGGTTTGTGTTCATTATAATATATTTAAATGTAATATAAAAAAATGACTGGGTGTGGGTATCACAGGATTAACCCAGGGTTGGTGTGGTTTAGTCATGAGGGTGAAGCCCTCATGATTAAGCAAAGCCAACTATGGGTTAATAGCAACAGAATACAGCCACTCTAACTTGGCTGCCTAATTAACCAGACACACGCGCACACACACACACACACACACACACACACACACACACACACACACACACACACACACACACACACACACACACACACACACACACACACACACACACACACGCACACACACACACACACATCAAACGTATATCTACACAGACATGCATAGAGTTTTTGATAAACTGTATATGACCTGAACTGCATCTGACAAGTATCAGTCAGATAGGAAAAAAAGCTGTTTTTGATAGCTGTGATTTTTCTTGCAAATTAGAGGTAAGCAGAGAGTGGCTTTGATGCTTGGCCTGTAAGAGGAAACCAAAGTGTC
>NC_056729.1:1013244372-1013279372 GCF_019279795.1 Protopterus annectens
AACACTGAATGCTAAAATGGTACCTCCAGTGGATACTGTTTGCATACTTCTCTGTGAGCCCAGAACATGACTGAAAAGGATCAATAGACCATTAATAAATGGTTCAGAAAAGGTCTAACTGTATGTTATAACAAAGCATCTGGTACTGTAATCTAAAAAGGACAATGAAAGGTAGGAATATTCGGGTTGCAGTATGGACAAATTAATAACCAGGCAATAGGAGAAATTAGGTCATGGCAAAAGCATTGCTATCAGCTGATATTATAGTCACCAGTGAGATACTACATAAACCATTTCTGATGGCTGCAATTTTAATATATCTGTTAAGTAACACTGCAGAAAGCCTGGAAGGAGAGGTGTGTCCATGTGCTGATTTAATGTGAAGCAGCATTGGCAGTGTACAAGAGAATGGCCTGACAGGCCTTTTGCATATCTCCAAAATGAACAGCATCAGAATTACTAGAGCTAAGGGTTTAAACTTTTTTTGCAACTGAAGTATGGCATATTGGAGGGATAAGAATGCATCTCAGAGAACCCCCCCTTCTTTTAAATAGGCTTTCTATCCATGTGAAGAAGGACCCTTCCCTAACCCCTATTCAAATGCAACCTGGACAGTGGATGGGCAACTGGAAATTCATCAGATGGACATAAGCAGCTGTTAAATCATGCCCTAACCAACATACTGTATACCATGTAAAAATTACCTCTAAGACACAATAACATGGGAAAAACATTTGGGTTGCATGCATAGGCTTATACAGGTCTCAGTGGTTGTTATCCTGGTATACACCTATGAACCTATGAAAGCAGAGAAAGATTTGTCTAGACTAGGAGAATGATCTAAATAAATAACACATTTTTACTGAAAAAAAAAGAAAAGTTGTGAACCTGATTAGCAAGGACCTGTGAAAGGAGTCACAGCAGCAGGAAAAACAAAAGTATAAACAAGAAGACAAGTATCTAGAAATTATGATATCAGGGGATGTAAAGACAGTAAGCAGTGTTACAGAGCAATGGGGAGAGCTGGCAAAACTTGGCAATGCCTAATGAAAGGAAATACAAGCAGAAAGGAATGAATTAGTGCCCCCCCCCCCCCCCAGGTTTGATACTGTTTTCTATGGACATAGAGAGGACAGATGCATTTCAGAGGCTAGAGAAAGAGATCATAATATACAGGAGAAGTCCTATAAAGAATGATGACAACAGGATACTGCACACTACTAGGGTCTAAGAAACAAAAAGTAAGCTGTAATAAAAATGTTTAAGTAACATAAGGTTACAGTGCAGTTCGTCAATGCAAATGTGCAGGAAACAAGACAATAGCCTTTTAAGAAAAAGTTAGCTGA
This sequence comes from Protopterus annectens, assembly GCF_019279795.1. Taxonomy (NCBI): domain Eukaryota; kingdom Metazoa; phylum Chordata; order Ceratodontiformes; family Protopteridae; genus Protopterus; species Protopterus annectens. The sequence continues at coordinate 1,013,245,719 of NC_056729.1, forward strand.
CAGATGTGAGACAGCAATGCTCTACGGCAAGTCTGATGAATGACTGGAACAGACTACAGTTAGAAGCAGAGAATAAAAATGAATGTAACCATGAAATGCATGATTAAATACAAGTCAGACCTTCGAAGGAATTAAAAAAAACAGAAATATGCTTCAAATAAGCAGAATGTACAGCCTGTAGAACATCTGTTAGGGAATAGGAATTGGATGGCAAAGAACACCAACAAGATCTACTCTCTTAATAAATGTTAATAATACAAAACAACATATTTGGCATGCATTCTTTATTTACTTTCATATATTTTGGGACAGATTCCGAAAGAGTTCCTCCCTGATTCCAAAAGACCTGTTCTCGGTGTAAGTGGTCACTTACACTGACAGCAAGTTTTTTTTTTTTTCTTTGGAATTGGACCCAATGTCTTTTGTATTTCACTCTGTATATATTCATGTATTTATTGTATTTCTGTTCCCAGGTCAAGACTGAAATAAGTCATTCAAGATTATTGTTCTACCATGGTCAACAAATTCAAAATAAAATAAAATGTTTGCAGGGAGTTATTCCAGAATGTATAAAGAAATAAATTTCTTTAATGCATTCAAAGTAAAATGGCCTAGGATTTTCTATTTGCAATAGCAAACATTTCAGAGAATAAGATCTGCCACCTTCTATTGTGTGAAGGCTATCAGCCAAATGTTTGCATAGGGTCTGATATTCTGCTTTGGAAGAATGCTTAAGACTTTGGCTGAGATACATAGACATGGAATACACTTTAGCGATCCACTGCAAGGAGAAAGGACTATGTAAGGCCATACAAAATTAGTAGGTAAATGTGACTGTATACACTCAAGCCTGTAGTGCACATTGTATATGCAAATAACCACATCACTTTTGTGTTCCAAACATTTTATGTATAGGTGTAGTCATTTGCGTATACAATGTTTGGAATGCAATCAGTAAATTACGTCTCTGTATACTAGTGATAATGGCATACCTTCAGTGCAAAGTTATGAGATACAGTTACTAACAGGGACAGATGGGTTCCTATCACATCATCAAACTTTTACAAGCTTGAACCACATATGGTCGAGACCATACATTCGAATTTGTAAAAGTAAGAGTGTGTGAATGGAAATCTCCATATGCGGAGGTGACTTACAGCATACATATCCCCATGTCCTCAGCTTTACATGACTTACAGCATACACATTCCTATGTCCCCATCATGACATGACTTACAGCATACATATCCCCATGTCCTCAGCTTTACATGACTTACAGCATACACATCCCCATGTCCCCACATCCCCATGTCCCCATCGTTACATGACTTACAGCATACACATTCCCATGTCCCCATCATTACATGACTTACAGCATACATATCCCCATGTCCTCAGCTTTACATGACTTATAGCACACACATTCCCATGTCCCCATCATTACATGACTTACAGCATAAATATCCCCATGTCCCCATCATTACATGACTTACAGCATACACATCCTCATGTCCCCATCGTTACATGACTTACAGCATACACATACCCATGTCCCCATCATTACATGACTTACAGCATACATATCCCCATGTCCTCAGCTTTACATGACTTACAGCATGCACATCCCCATGTCCCCATCATTATATGGCTTACAGCATACACATCCCCCATGTCCCCATCTTTACATGACTCACAGCATACATATCCCCGTGTCTTCAGCTTTACAGGACTACTAAACACAGGACATATATGCTGTGTGGGCACTGTAGGGGACTGTGCAGACTACTGATACTGAACAGACAACCTAGCATCAAGGACACAAGGGCATTGCTTAGTGTACTTATGTTAATGTTATTCTGATGTGGGCTGGAATGGCTGCATAGGCAAAGTGATGACCACATCTATAATATAGTAATAACTGACTCCTGGGTGTAGTATATTGAAGAATTACCTATGGTTGGTGTAGTGTAAGCACAAGGATGACGCCTGAGTGATTAAGCAAAGGCAACAATGGGCACATCTTCAATATGCCACACCCAGGAGTCAGTTATTGCTATCATACAATGACCTTATTTAAGAAAGAAATTACTTACCTCTCTTAAATAAAGTCCTTATATAATGGTGTTGTGGTGTTCTTCTGCATTGTTTCTGCATTCTCCTGCTTTGTTGATGTACTGCGCATGCATATGGGACTTACATTCCCACACTTACACAGTATATCAGTGCTTTCTAAAGCAAGCAATAGAGAAAGGAAGATCTCCTTTGCTTCTTAAAAAAAAAAAGAAAAGAAAAAACTGAAATCCAGACAGTTTAGAGGTACATGAATAACAAGGCAAAATCAGGTACGTTTCTTTAGTTTTGCATAATGTACCTGATTTCCCTTGAATTTTCTCTGCCCTCTGTACATACCTTTTGACTTCTTAGTTCAAGAAAACTGCAAAGCCTTAGCATATACTAATAGAAGAAAGTCCGGGCAACTGGACTTTTTCTGTTGGTATATGCTTGACTTACAATGGACACGCTAGAGAGGCTGACCAATCAGCATGCACAGTTTTGAATGTTAATGAGCTGCCATTGTATAATAGCAATGAAATGAACTCCCAACCCTAAAGTGTCAGGGTACTACTGTCAGTAACACTGAATATGAGTGGTTAGGGGCAGCACATTGCACTGAACTCTCTACATATGTACTTAGTGCTGCAGGCAAGGTGCTGACTGGAATGTGTTGCAGTAGTTGGGCCTAAAATCCATGTCCAGTTATTTCTTAGAATGTTGCCAGGAATGTATACTGTACTTCTAGTTGGACACCCAGCATAGACTGCTGTTGCTCAAATGGCAAGATCTGCACCTCCCTCAGACTGTTGATTAGTGCATATGTTCTGGCTATAAAGCCTGCCATTTCAGCATGTCCCATGTCTTCCTTACTGCCTCTGTAAACCCTGATGTCCCAATTGCACTAATGCACCCAATGGCCCACCAATGTGGATAGCACACAATAATGCTACTTAGTACATGGTTCACATCTCTCCATAGTGCAGAGGGGTTTGAGTGGTACTATTCTATGACCTACATGCCTGTCACCTTTCCTGATGAGATGACATCTGTGCTGCCACTAACAGGCAAAGCAGCAGCATCTATGAATCCAACAAATCTCTGAGATCATGACATCTTTGTTTCAGAAAGGTTTCTACACCTGCAATTATAAAACTACTTTGCACTCATTTTCATTGAAAGTGACATTCAGGTATAGTTTAAGATCTGGAGAGATCTGTTAAGCTCACTGATGAACATTTGTTTTCTTGAGTTCAGTTTTGTCAATCCTGCTTTGTTGACTCCTATTTCATCACACATAGATTTATTGTTAACTCCAAGACAGATGAATTTTGGGCGTGTGAAACTGTTTTCTTTTCCTTATACCCCTAACCCTTGAGTTTAAGTTATTATATGCAATGTTTTTGGGTGTTGATGAAATTACAAGTCACCTACTTAATGTGGAATTTTTAAGGACTGATCACTTTCTGCTTGATAAGTTACTACAGAGCTGTGCATTTATAATGATAGGAATCAATGAGTTCTAGACAACAGATTGAAATGGCCCTTATGCATTTATCTGATCACTTCATGATATCTAACAATTTAGATCATACCTTTCCTGAGAATCACTTGAATACTGAAGATCATAAGTCACATCCTGAAAAATCATTTCAATTCTACCTTACTGGGCATATGAAACAGACTATCACTGGATCCTTCTCCTATAATTTTAAAGTATGTATTGTGTCACTGTTATACTGCCAACAGAAAAGGGCAACTGCAAATTGCACTTTGGGCATGACTTCCCTGAATCTGATATTCAGCTACATGCACTTTCCTTTCAACATAACTGATAATCTTGCTCACCCAAATAGTTGTATTTCTGCAATAGAAAACAAGCTGCTTTCTAAATCTGTGAATATAAACCTCACAAAATAGAAATACAGATGCATGAGGATAACTAGCTTAAGTGACATTAATACCTCTGAATTCAGGTGTATTTTATTGATTGTGTTTTCTGGCGAGAAGGGGACAACTGAGGTATTGACATTTTAAATTTGATATTGTAAATGCCTAACTGTGCAATTTCATTAAAATGTATTCTTATCACTTTTGAAATGTCAGTGTATGTAAACTCTTTGCAAGGTATTAAATCTGAAGGCACTTGTATAAGTATCTGCAACACCCATGTTGAGTAGCATGATTGTAAACCTCTACAAATTCAGTTACTATGAACCTATAAAACTAGGGTCAATAAAAAGTACTGCTACAATGTCCATATGTTGTAGAGAATGGATCTAATTAGACTGTATTACATGACTCCCATTTCTTGTGAAATGCTTGTGCAACCAATTATTTCTTGTGAAAACAGTTGTTTTAAAGCACTCAGGGAATAGGACGTGTCAGCTGACTACCATCTTTAAATCTGTAAAGTTGATGAATAGACTCTGTTCCTCCACTTATTATCACCCATCTGATATGTCTGTAGTCCCTGTATAACAGCCTGGTATCCAATGACATTTTGTGTGCTGTCTTAATTTTCTTAGCAAAAAAACTTTAGAGGTGAGTAAGCACCTGAATCTTTTCAGCAAACATGATAGTCTGCCTTTATAAAATCATAAGTTTTGTTGATAGTTAAAACATTTTTATATCGGTTGAGTTTATGGCTATCTTACAGTTCAGCTTACTTTGTTAATGTTTTCTTCACTTCTCAAATGCACCATTTAAGTGCTTTTGGGCATCCACACTCTGCCACAGATGAATCCTGTCAATAAATGTGGATTGATTAAGCATTGCTCCTATATTTTTCTTTCAGTCAATGTTTTAACGTATAGAATAAAACCAGGCAACAAGTTGCTTGCAGTAAAAGGTAAACGCTCCTAATTCAGACGACAGTGTATCATAAATAAATTAACCACAAAAAGGAGCGAAATGGCTTTGCAGTAAAAAATCCAGTTCCCAATGTAAAATAACAAGAACAAAAACAGCAAACCTCTATTTCCAAAGTAAAACAGCTTATTCAGCTCATAAAAGTAGTATGCTGCAAAGTAAAGCAAGTGTAGCTGGTTCTTCAACCCAAAAAGAATCGCACAAAAGTATAATCCAAACGAGAACTTTAATAGCTAGCTAGAGTTAAGCGCTTTCACCAAATGGCTTTTCAAAACTTCAACAACTGCCATTAAAAACAAAGCATTTAAATATACAATGGAAGAAGTTCATTGGTGCACATGACATAGTTAATTGACTTAAACTCTAGTTCATTTACATATATACAGAAATCCTTCTGATATACTTCTAAAATACATTTAAAAAGGCTAAGATAGTTTATTCATCATAATACAGAAGGACATAGTATAAATACACATCTATGACCTAAAACAAATGTAAAATAAGATAGTGAAATGTTATAAAAGTTATAAAACATCCATAGTGTAGCATGAAGAGGAAAAAAGGGGTAAAATACGATTGATTCAAGTGTAACTATATAAAAATGCTCCATAAAAGTCTATATAAGTCTATATGTGCAACAGGGTTCAGATATATGATAGTACATGAATTAAAAAGTAGTGCAGGTAGGTATGTGTATAAAAGGGGGGGGGGGAGGCAACTAAGTGTGTAATCTAAAACATTTTGCTTACACAGTAAAAGGTAAAACCTGAACTCCATCAATGACACCAGGGAAAATGTCTGCTCAGAGAGGGGGTCAATCCACCTCAGTAGACAATGGTGATACAGGTAGGCGTGTGTATGGGAAGGGAGAAATAACTAAGTAGGGGGTCTAAAAACCCTTTTCTTACGTAGTAATGGTTTAACCTGGACTCTATCATTGACACCAGGGAATTTGTCCGCTCTAAGGCGGACAATCCATCTCAGTTCACATTCCAATAAATGTGAATCAACATCTCCACCTCTGAGATTAGGTTCAACTTGTTGTAGTACACTAAAGTTAAAGTAATGGTCAGGTCCTGTATTTCTAACATGTCTGGCAAGTGCATTATGATCAGATGCTATCCTAATGTTGTAAACATGTTCTCTTATTTTTATATAGTTACACTTGAATCAATCGTATTTTACCCCTTTTTTCCTCTTCATGCTACACTATGGATGTTTTATAACTTTTTATAACATTTCACTATCTTATTTTACATTTGTTTTAGGTCATAGATGTGTATTTATACTATGTCCTTCTGTATTATGATGAATAAACTATCTTAGCTTTTTTAAATGTATTTTAGAAGTTAACGCTTAACTCTAGCTAGCTATTAAAGTTCTCGTTTGGATTATACTTTTGTGCGATTCTTTTTGGGTTGAAGAACCAGCTACACTTGCTTTACTTTGCAGCATACTACTTTTATGAGCTGAATAAGCTGTTTTACTTTGGAAATAGAGGTTTGCTGTTTTTGTTCTTGTTATTTTACATTGGGAACTGGATTTTTTACTGCAAAGCCATTTCGCTCCTTTTTGTGGTTAATTTAATGTTTTAACGTATGTTGTCTCTTCTTGAATCAGTGTGACTCCCTGGTATGTATAGAAGTTCTTTTCTCTCATCATCCTTGTCCTAGATTTGGTTAATCATATTCAGTTTCATTTATTAAAATGAGGTCACTAACATGAGACGAGGAAAAAGAAAATAAGAGGAGAATATATTCTCTATGGGTTATAAGAACCCATTTAGTCGCTGACATATTAGATATGTTTTGTGCCATCCATTTTTAGTATTACAGGGTCATAATGGCACTGCAATTGTGTATCACAATACCTAAGGGTTTGCTTAGGTTTGAGAAGAAATTATAGGTAGATAATAGGCTAAGACTTTTAAATCAATGACTTTTAGGTCTGCAATCTATAAATGAGGCATCCATATGTTGAATTGTGTGGGATTTTTGCTTAACTGATTTGTAAAGTTCTACAAATAAACATGTACTTTAAGAGGGGTAGGTAACTCTGAAACAGTGAGGGAACAGTTAGTTTTCAGCGGATTGCTAGTCTGGCAGTTAGTGAAGAGGGTTAAGGCTATGAGCTGTTACGGAGTTGCTTCCTGTGGTATATAGTTTGATTCTGTCTACCTACATTATGCCCTTCAACAAGCCACTTAATCAAACTGCTTTGGAGCAATTGAGAAAATGACCAGGCTCCTCAATGTTCTCCTGAAATGCAAGGCTAGTAGCACCCTATGAACCTACTTATTTATTTATTTTTGGCTACTAGTAAAGTCAGCATTGCCAGCTGATTGACTTTGACTAGCTTGTTCCAGAGTGGTGTGTCTCATACTGATAGAATTATATATTTCTGCATTTATGTTATTTTACATCAAAATCATTTAACAATAACTTCAAAGCAGAAACAGAGGGTTGGTGTGTCTTTGCTTTGTATTTTATATTTCTCTTGTCAAGATTCAAACATAATAATCCTCTGCACAGTCATATGTATGCACTGCTATTTAACAACATTTATTTAATCATTGTTAATTTCTAAACAGGCATTTTTCATTTCCCCACTCAGAATATGGTCTGCTACTCTTCAAGTTATCTTCAAAAAATATTCCTAACATCTCAGGCAGCAGAGTAAGCAACATTAATAATACAGAGGGACAGCAATGTCAAACTGTTGTGACAAATAACTGTGCAAGATGTGAGCTGACAGTCAGACAACATTTTATATACTTCAACGATTCAGATGTAAATCCCTATAGCATTTTTGTGCATCAGGTTGCAGCATGTCCATATGGGACACCATTGATGTACAACTTCCTGGCTAAGTATTTCACACTGCTCTAGCACAGATGGTGTTTCTTTATAGACTGGATGTAACACATTCCCACTCAAATGTGTTCACATTCCATCTTTGTAGATGTGATCTTTGCGTAATTATCCCTTTCCTTTCTGTATACCAAAGTAAAATAAATAACTACCTGCATGTGTGTATGTGTGTGTGTGGTCTCTATACCCTCCTAGATCTGACATGTTTCTGTTTGAAATGAAAATACATAAATTCTATTACTTATTGTTACAACTGCAGCTTCTTATAATAACCGACCTTTACTGTATTTGCAATAAGATACACATTTGCTGCATCTCAAACAATGTACAAAGAAACCTTGTCAACTCCTTGTAACAAATAGTGGTGTACATTTACCATGGTCACTATAAAATGTGCCTTTTGTTTTAAAGTGCTTTGGCATTATTGTAGAAAAAGTCTGTACAGTGGTTTCTGAGAAGGCATTCTAAATAAAGGAGCATGCTGCAAGACTGTCCCTAGGTAAGGAATTAGTGACTGATTTTAATGCCCAAATAAAGGTTTAATGTTTTTTGGTGGGGGAGGGGGGAGGACAGTGTTGAAGCAACAGGTACATCACTTTATTTCAACATCACAACAACTTTGAATACTACACCATCATGTATATATGAATTTCAAATGGTTATCACCTTATGCACTGCATAGCCTTCTATACCCTTTGTGGCAGTCCTTACTTACTTGTAGATGACAACAGAACTGTTTTAACCAGGGCACACTTTAAATATGTTGATGGCTAAATGTGTTCCCTGTAACAACATATTAATAAACATAAACGTACAGGATGTGTGAAACGGCTAATAACTTCTGTTTCCCTGCTTCCAGTCTCTTCAACCTCATTACTATAGCAAAACTATTACTGAAGCTGTAAGGAAAAGTGATGATGACTAAACTTGAAATGTTTCATGATAGGTTGCTGTTTAAGAAGAACGACTACACCTGTTTAAAAAGAAAACAACGATTTACTGTGCGCATTCCGGGTGTTCATACCACTTTCTCAGATTAACTCCTGTTAACACTAACATGCATAAAGATTTTAAATGATCTTCACAAATAACTTTACACTCCAGGGACAGGAGTGTTTACTATTTAAAACTGAGTAACAATATCAACATAGCTCTTATCTATGGTACGCACTCTGACCTCTCAGACACAGAACCCTTTATCTTATGCTGCTTTGTTTGCAAAGGAAAATGCAATTTGGTTAAGGGGTGCTGGTTTTGACTTAATGTAAACCATTAGGGGTATAACTTGTAATTTTGTCCAAAGAGATATCTGCACTGCAGTCGAAGTCACATATAGAGTCAGTTGCCACTTCATGGTTTTGGGAAGACTGGGATATTTGGGACATTCTGTCAAATGTGTCATCCATGTCTTCTATACAATCTACGACATTAGGAATCATGTTGACATAAGCGGTAACTATCTCTTTGTGAAAGGCAGTGTCTTGGTTGTAAGACACCATCTCGTTGCTGATGTTGACCGTCTCAACTGGTGTGTTGGAACAGACATGGCTACAGCCAACAAGGGTAGAAAATGCCTTTCGGAAGTCTGCATTGAAGGCATAGATGATAGGGTTTAGTGAAGAGTTGACCCAGCCAAACCACACAAATATATCAAAAGTGGTCTCACTGACACAAGGCAGTCCGGCTTCAGGGTCATCAGGAGCATATTCACAAAAAGGAACTATACAGTTTAGGACAAAAAAGGGTAGCCAGCAACAAACAAAAACCCCCATAATCACTGATAACGTTTTAAGGACTTTAGTCTCCTTCTTGATAGAGGACTTGAGGCTGGCATGGTGGTGGCAGTCCATTCTGGTGCTCCTACAGCTAGTGGCATGCTCCGCTGCTCTCTCCAGGGATGAGATTCTCCTGATCTGAATTTGTGCAATCCGATATATTCTAGTGTAAGTCACAATCATGATGGCAACTGGTATATAAAAGCTGATCAGTGAAGACGAAATGGCGTAAGTCCTGTTTAAGCTGGAATCACAGTTCTCAGACTCCTGGACAGTCGTTCCATTAACTGAGATTACTTCCGTGCTGGAATCAGTTTTGTGCCAGTTTAGCTGCACCGGGATGAAAGATATCAGTACAGATAAGGTCCAAGTCACCCCTATCATAATAAGTGCAAGTTTCTGAGTCATCTTTCGTTCGTATCTAAAAGGACTAGAAATAGCCCAGTACCTGTCAACACTTATGACACAGAGATTTAGAATAGACGCTGTAGAGCACATGATGTCAAAAGCCACCCATACGTTGCAAAAGGCACCAAATGGCCAGTATCCAGCCACCTCTGCTACTGCCTTCCATGGCATTACTAGCAAAGCAACAAAGAGATCAGAAACTGCTAACGATACAATAAATATGTTGGTAACTTTGGAGCGAAGGTGTCGGAATCGAATTACCGCGGTGCACACAACTATATTCCCAAATAAAGTCCAAAGGATCAAGAGCGACAGCAAACTTCCAGTTACTATTCTAATAATAATCCCCTTGTTCAGTTCTGGTGATACGGTAACAGTGGTCTTATTTTGCATGATCTCCCTCGGTAAAGAAGCATTGATGTCTAATGCTACATAAATGAAGAACTTTCCGTGGGAGCCCATTAGTGGCTCACTACAAGAAAAGATTCGGCACATCTGAGAATATCCTACCAAAAAACTCTGGCCATTTCGACAATTTAGTAATATTAAGAGTTTTGGCAACCTTATTATTCATGTTTTATAGGTTCCTTTAACTTCACATGCTGCGATAGCAATTCACTCAGAAATGAAGTACTTTCTTGAGTTTATATCCAATTTCAGGGATACTAAGCTGCATCTAGTACATGATGAATGAATGGTTTGGGGTAGCATTTTTGAAATAGGTCCACACAATAATCGGAAAATGCTGTAATTCTTGCGTATGTCTTGTTCCAATACACCTGGCAAAGTTGTATGTGTGTATTAAGCCTTCCAATATGTATGAGATGCTGAGAATGAAGCGCTTCCATCTGTTCCTTGCATGGGAGGTTGGCTCACCGGGAGGTACTTTCAGTCGCGTCACATCTGCACCTTTGCATTTTTTCTTTTGCTGAAATGGCAGACACTTGTTGGTGGCTTTACACAAGCACCCAGTCCCTGCGTGCATAATGCACAGTAATGCACACACCACTCTGCCTGTGTCTGTCTGTCTCTCTTTTACACACACGCGCGCCGCGCACTCACATTCTTGGAGCAATTACTATCGATCAGCTTTGCATTCTTCTGCAGAGCAAAGGAATCCGATTGATGGTTATTTATAGCCACGAATGTCACCTTTGTTCCTCGTCGCTTTGTAAAAATATGGACTGTAGGGAGCTGATGAAACTTAACGCAGCAGAATGATAGAAGTGTGTGTGTGTGTGTGTGGGGGGGGGGGGGGTAAATCGCTGTAGGGTGCAAAATGTTTACATTACAAATCGTTTCAAGGACGTGCTGGGTTGTGAAGAATTTAAGCAGAGAAGAAAATGTAGATTACAATTTCTAATTTGCACTTCCACACAATCAACTGAACTGCCATGCTGTCTATAAAATGTGCCATAAATGTGCAATTAATGTTTCAACAGCCCCTATATGACAACGTCATCAGAAACAAAAACATTTTATGCATCTAGTAATCTAGGATATGCCAGTCCAAGCAGAAGTTGCCATGTTCCCTAACACACACACACACACACACACACACACAAACATCTGTCTTACCCATCTATCGATGCGCACCCACATACATTTTAATTGTAAAATTACGCAAGAGCTCCTGAATTTAACAGCCTGATACTACTCAATGCTTAATATACAGGATAAAATTAGTTTTAATAAAATTATACAAGAAACGCAACTCTTACTTTAGATGAACAGACTTGGTTAGAGATCAGAACTGATTAATGTAGTTGTGGGCAGCTATGCTGCAATAACTGCGCCATGAAGTTAATACCAGTGGTCTGCGTAGACAAATATAAACATTTAAAAAATGAAGCAGAAACGTAAGCTGCACATTATCAAAATAAAAGAAGAGCGAACTAATATAAAACACATACTTTCTAAGCTTTAAAAAATTGCACTTTCCCCAAGCACTGGGTAATGATGAATTTCGAGTTGCTCATAATATTTAGTATGCCAGAAGATGGTTTTGCAAACGATTTTTTTTGTTAACGTGTTTGCTCCTGAGTTTGTACTCATAATCATTGTAAGTTCACAGGCGCTTTGTTAAAACTTCTTTAATTTTGTCTTAGATCCATTTTGTGCATGATTCCAATACAATGTCAGTCTTGGTGCCATTTCATGGGACTGTGTCTCTGCAGCAATACCTGATTCTGCTTCAGGGGTTTTGTGAGAAGGGCCTTCCTGTAAAAGGAATGAATTTAGTAAAACAGCTTTTAAAATACAAGTTAGGAGCCTTAGGAGGTAGTACATGCAGCTGAATATTATAAACGCATGGAAAGACAGGTAAAGAGAGATTGACCGTGGTTATTATTACCACTTACCTGCACTTATGTTCTTAGTTATTGGGTACATTTGACATGCATATAATTCAAAAATTGTACAGAATGCCATAACTTAGTGGGAGTAAATTAACTGTACAGAATGCCATAACTTAGTGGGAGTAAATTAACTGTACAGAATGCCATAACTTAGTGGGAGTAAATAATGTTATGGAGGGGGAAACAATCCCGTATTAAGAAGATTGGGACACTGATTATGAAACTGCAAAAAGGCAATTTTTTGAGCATTTATAGAAACACACAATATTAGCATACTAGCATACTTAAATCTCTGAAGCATTGTGTTCTCTATTAAAACAAAGGCACAAAAATACATAACAGTTTTAATGGGGGAAACATATAATAAGACTGCTGTTATTTTAATAATTTATAGGTTCACATTTTATTAAGACAGTGCATTATTAAATAATAAATAATCCACCACTTTTTTCCCATGACACATACACTGCATGAGTAATTTGTCTTTATTAACTGGTTAATCTTTATTTAATTGAACAAGTTTCTGTATTATGCAAATATTTTAAGCAATGATATAAAAAGTAATACAATTATATCTTAATAACTTCATCTTCCACAGTGTCTTTTTGCAGTTTGTGCTTTATATGTTCTTATTAATTGTACTGTACATATGCATGTATTTCAATGGTTCCTTGCAGAGTGCATTTCTCCTCTAATTCATCAGTTCTTTGTAATTCTGGATAGTGGCTGAATTGAGTCATATGGGATCAGCCCTCTCTCTCAGTTAACAAAGAAACAAAGAAACAAACAAATAAACAAATACACACACAAACAAAAAGTCCATCTCAACAACAACAAATATTTGATTGTATGGTTGTTAGTTTACTGACATTTCTTGTAAAGCATTCCTCTTGAGATAATTGTAAATACTTAACAATTTACTTGATCCATAACTGTGCGGCTAAATCTTTGTAGGTATGCATTATCCCTTATGGAGACAAGGCATCCATGGTGTATGCTTACCTATACATAAGCTGCATCTCCTAGCCTTTGACATATCCATTGTATTATTTTCATTAAAGAGACATTGCTTACAATAGCATTATTCTGTTATTCTGGGACCAGTAAGGGTTGTAGTTCAAACTCAGATGTAGTGGTCCTTCTTCAAACATCTACAACCATAAAAAGTTGCAACTCAAAATAATGACAGTTAGGTCATACAACAAACCAAACTTTGCAGAGAGGCAAGCTCTGCAGCATCTCTCAACTTGAAGGCAAATCCTCTCAATCCTAATATATATATATACATATATATATATATATATATATATATATATATATATATATATATATATATATTGCAGCAGAACAAAAAATGAAAAACAATCAAGTAGCACTTCAAATTAATGGAAATATTGAATGTTTATTAGTGGACACACCAAACAGTGGTATCACTCAAAAAAAACTGTCCATCTTAATTATAGAGATCCAAAATATACACAGAAAAATAAGAATATGAGACAAAACCATTCACCATTTCACTCTTTTCCATGCTTCCAACCTGCAACTTTCAATTTGCAATCTGAGCACCACAACTTGACATTAACAAATAGGAATACCACCCAGATGATTAGTTAGTTAGTTAATCTATGATGCTGCCTCAAAATCTGTTGCCCAAGTTAAAGTTAAATTACAACTCAGATTTCAAAATAAACACCTTACAGGACATGAACACCGAACTTAGAGTGATAAAACAGCGTATTGGCTTGGATTATATTATCCTACCTGGATAATCGTAAACAAGCAGTTCTCTGGCAGAATCATCTTTCAGAACTTCTACCTACTTCCCTAGGTGTCCCACAGGGCTCTATCTTAGGCCCACTGTTATTCTCCATTTTCATCAATGACCTTCATCTCTCTATCCCCTTCTCTACCTGCATTCAATACGCCGATGACTCCACAATTATTTGCTCAGCAAAATCCCAAACTGACCTACATTCTCTCACACAAAAATCCTTCACCACAATAGAAAAATGGTTCTCTAACCATTGTCTTCTCCTCAACCCTAAAAAAAACAAATTATTGCTGTTTACACCCTCACACACATCTCCCCCTCTTCATTTTACACTTCAATCCAACAATGGTACCATAATTTCTCCTGACACCACCACCAAACTCCTAGGAATCACAATAGATAATCAACTTAAATTTAACGCTCACATTAACACTATAATAAAATCTACCAACAAAAAACTCGGATCTCTATATAGAATTAAACAATTTCTATCACCACTAGCCAGATCTACAATAGCAAGAACTCACTTACTCTCTACCCTATTATATGCCTCCCCCATCTATACTAACCTGTCCCAATATAATCATAACAAACTAGCTAAATCTTATAATAGCATTGCCAGATTTGCCACTAACTCACCTTATAGGACTCATCACTGTCAAAACCTAAAACAACTAGGCTGGCTTGAATTACCACACCTACTACAATTTAACCAACTTATTATTGCCCATAAAGTCCTTTATCAACCTAACAATACCCCAACTCTCTCTACCCTCATAACGCCATACCATAACCTGAAAAAGTTACGCTCAACTAAAAAAATGCAGATGCAAACTTCTTTATCTAAAAATTCTGCAGGAGACTCTCTTTTCTCTAACTTTGTTGGTAAAATATGGAACCTCCTACCAAATGACCTAACAGCTCTTACATCTCTCCCATTAATCAAAACTAACCTTAAACATTTCCTCTCCAACCACTGGTTATGCTCTTGCAATAACCCTGATTAATCTGCTTTTTCATTTCCTTCTCCTCTGCTCTACCATGTCTCCCTCAAATTTTTTCTCTGTTAAAGTTTTATCCTTATATCATAATTTCTCACTGACCATTCTACTCTGTCCAGCTCTACTCATCCCATCTAACCACCAATCCTGTTTTCCAATTCCTGTCTTATCCTGTAGATGTCCTTAGTAACCTTATATCCCCATCTTTTCTTGATTTACTTACTTATTGCTTTTTTTGTGGGAAAAAATTGTGAAATCATTTTTTTACTATGAACAAATCTTGTTCTTGTAACATTTTGCTATACATTTTTGTTATTGTTATTGTCTTAAATTACTTGTAACATTAAATGTTTTCAAAACTCGGAGCTTTTCTCCTCGGGCCTCCACTGAAAATGGACATGTATCCAGTTGGACTAGCCCGGTTAACAAATGTAAAATAAATAAATAAATAAAATAAATTTTTTTTAATAATGAAGTTTCATAAATTTTTGCATCAGGTCTGTAAATTGTATGTTTATACCTGGTCATGCTTTTGTATATTAGTGCTATCTTATCTTTATTGACATTTTGTATTAAAGTGGAACCTTCTATTTTATCCATGGTTCAGTTATTTCTGGACCCTAGAATGTAACTTTTTAAAAGACACTAATATGTAGAAAAATGATGATTGCTGGAGCTCTGTCTACTACTCTGTATGTCTGAATCCTAATCCATAGATTAGCTGAGTTTATTTATGGAATCTGAGTTAAGAATTATAAGTAACACAGTTAAAAAATGCCTATTATACCAACAGTACAGAGTATCAGTATTATAAGAAACATAATATAATGACAATTATACAATAACAAGTTGTTAGTATTCCAAAACATGCACATTGATTGGATATATCAATCAACATACCCATTGTAAATTGAGCATATCCTAATAGAAAGAAGTCTAGCCACTGAACTCCTTAAACGTCCAACTTTATACTGGAATATACTCTTTTATTTGAGAAAGAAAATATTTTATGTGAGACAGAGCAAAAATTTAAAGGAATATCAAAAAAAGTCTACAAGAGGCACAGGGATCTAATCTAAGGGGTGGCGAAAGCCAACACATTCTGGTTAGGTTTATAGATGCCCTCGGGCAGATAGCCTAGTACTTACCTATGAACCTATGAACCTAAGAGTTTAGGCAGCTGAGGCATATGGTTACCTTGCAACTGTCCAGACTTTAGCGGAACCTCTCTAATTTTCCTCATGTGTTTACCTGTCTCATGTAAAATTTTCGATTACCTGGTATATCACAAAAAGTTATTTAAAATGAATGATGATGAATTACAGTCTTGTTTTACTTACTGATACTGCTGACTGCAGCTTCTATGTTGGTGCCTAGTAGAAATAAAAATCTGCGTGCTAGAATCAAAGTCTGATTAGCTGCTGAATTAGTACCTTGTAAAAAAACAAAGTCTTGTTAGTGCACATAAACTTTGCAGATTATTAATCTTCTTAGCAGTATATTATTATCTTTCTTGCGCCAAACTATTAAATTAACTTGTCTATATAACAGACAACCTATACAATACTGTACAGTTTACAGCTTTAATGTCTTCAAGTTTGCTTCTCATACAGCATGAAAGATGCTCTCCATTAAGCAGATCTCACAAAAAATCAGATCAGATCTCACATATATACATTCTTATGAAAGCAGTCTTTTGGGAACTCTCAAAGTCATTACTTTAGTATTTTCTGATGTCATACAGTCTGTTTATTAAACTTTTAAGGAGCCTTTCCTGTTTAAGAATGTTTCTGTATGAAAGCAGTCTTTCAATACTCCCCCTGCCCTTGATGTCATGCAGTCTGTTAATAAGCTCCTTTGTGTTCTGTTTTAAGGTGAATTATGTAACAGTCTAGGAAGTCTGCTGATTCTTGTGCTTGGGTCCTTATCTGTTTCTCCTGAAAATTGTGTTATACACTGAACATTCAGCTAAATGCCTTTTAAGGAGTTATCCTTATCAACATTTTTCTCAAGGTGTACCAGACTTTTATGTTACATTATAGATGAATGCCATCATTTTTAGCTGAGAACAGTTTGACCATTTAATATATGTATGCTAGCAAACAGAAATGCATGCATCTGACTATATTACTCCTATATATATTACAGCAACAGAAGTATATATGCATCTAACTAGCAAACAGAAGCACATGCATTTATAAATCTCTAAATATATAGTAACAGTTCTCTCTGTTTTGTTTTAAAACACTGATACATGAAACACATTAGGAAACAAAATCTTTAGTTTTATTTTGTTGCAATACAGTTTTATATTGTCAACACAGTGATAACAACCATTACTACTAGAATTGGATGAAATATTCAATTTAACAACTTTTTTTTGAGGACCATTTTGTAAAAAATGATCCACCAGTTATGAGCAGTATTTTGTAATTGCTGAACATGAATCTATACACTGATTTTACATTGACAATGCTTGTGAATTTTATTGCAACAACACTGCAGCCTTGTTTTCTGAAATATACACGTCATAAATGTCAAGCTTTGACTTGCTGCTATGCATACAAATGAACTGAGGAGCAATTTCTGTGAACAGTTTAAAATTTGAATGCACAATTGTCTATTTACACAGATAAAAACATGGTTTTCACTGTACAATATATACTTGCTTGTACAGAATGTTTTTGCATTTGTACATACATGGGCTGTAAATATACACTCAGTCTAATTTACAAACTTAATATTAAATTGAAGCCTGTTAATTAAACATTACTTGAAACATTAAAATGCATTTCTGGTATTTTTGTCTCACCACCGTACATGTTGATGGTACCCTAATCACTTAATGACAATAAAAAAGGCATGGTTGTCTTATAATAATTACTGAATCATGAACACAGACCAATATGTTTTTTCTTATACCTTTGTTTTAGTCCCGTCTGTAGTATGTTTACACAGTCAGTGTAGAATTGAGAAGTGCCTTTCTTTCTGTAGTATGCAGCATTTTATTGAAATTGTTTATTTGCTTTATGCTGTGAGAAGACTTTTGCACTATTTGCTTAGTGCTGCGCATAAACACATAACAATTATGTTTTAGTAGCAATAATGTTTTAGAAAAATGTAAGCCAACCTGGCCTGGCACCCAGTCTTATTTTTTGACCTTATAAATGTCAATACCAGTAACATTTTACCTCTCCACCATTTTTGTAACTACCCATCTCAGCCTGAGAAGATCTGAGCTCACATAATGTCTTACTTTTTTCCCTTTCTGACTATTCCAGAGTCTTAAACCATAGTACATTTCTTAAGCCCTTCAGCACTTTCTTTACCTTTCATCATCTGTTAATAGACTTGCAACTTGATATTAGAATACAGTTGTAAAACACTTAGAATTATAATAAGTATTTGTAATTTGCCTAACTATGCATACATTTTAAACTTGGGTTTTATTTGTAGCATTATTTACCCAGTACAATCTTATATTACTAATGTTGCTTTTGAATACTGTTTTGCTAGAGTCTCTGCTATTTTTAATGCTATTATACAATTACAAAATAGTGTAAGAAACAAAATAGATATTGGCTTAACTAACACATGTTTAAAACAGATATATTTACATTATTTACATTTGCTGTTGTCTGCCTTTTGCTTGTGTGCATTTTAAACAGATGCATTTTAGGTGAAAAGAAAATGCATGCATGTCAGTCTTGTGACCTCATGTCTTTACTGATTTTAACTACTTCCATGTGATTTGTATGCCCTAGAACTCTTCTGTTATTTGAAATGGTGATTTTGAAATTATTTAGGCTGCCCCAGATTGTATGCTATGAGATCAGCATTATACGTTTTACATTACTGTTTAACTAATAAGTGTCATGCTTTAACTGGATGAAAGTTTTAAAACATTTGGGAATAAGAATTTAAAAACATCTGAGTAATGCTCTGCTGTGTACATTGACCATTTTCTAAATATAGAGTAGAATGTTGTAAATTATTTTTTATTAGTGTAGCTAACTGCTGTTGCTATAACTCTTTACTAACCAGATTATTTTTGTTTTGTGATTTTGCATGGACTGTATGATAGCTTTAGTATTCAGTTCTGGTGACTCTAAAGCTCTTATGCACTTCTGAAAAAGTGTTTGTATATGTTGTCTAAACTTTCAGAACTCACTCTGTCTATCACTTAGAAGTTTATTAAATCTTTCCATCAGTTCACCATGAACCTGGTCGCTGTTCTTTTCTGTGTTGTACTGTGCAGCGTTTTTATGCCACTTTTGTCTAACAAGCTGTAGAGAAGATTCTGTCAATAACTGACTTGACTGCTGTTGTAACTCTGAAATTAACATTTTACATGTGGTGACAGGACATAATGCAAGTGTATGGCCCTTATCTGGTTGTTTACCATTAACAATGGTCTGAACTGTACTTTTATGGATATTGTGCACAGAAAGCAGTTTCATATGACTTGCACAATCAATATTTAATGTCATACCAATCATTAGCATTTAAGATATCAGTCAAACGTAATCAATTTACAAATTTCCAGATTGTCAACTTGCCTTAATAAGGTTTTACATTTACTAATGTGTTGTTTATACAACTTCTGTAGTCTATTTAAAATTAACACAATAATAGTAAAACTGTGTTTACTACCTTTACTAACCTGATTTACGGCATTCATGCTGTTATGTAACTAAAAAAATTTTCTTACAAAAGTCCAGAGATAACTTAAGCCGGCCAATTCTGATCACTGTAGATGGTTGGAAAACTTTTGTAGTTACTTGAAAAGCTGGTGAAATGAATCTGGCAGTTGCAGAACTGAACCTGAAATGTCACCAACCTGGAGAATATATGGCACTGCTTACTTCCTGTACGGCAGTCCTACTCTGGATTCAGATGTCTGAGGAACTGTACTGCTGCAAACTGTGGAAATTGAAGTGCTCCTATTCCAGACTCAATCATGTACGTAATTGTTAGTTACTATGCTTTTACTGAAGTGACGTTAGACAAGGTACAGGCACAACTCCCCCTGTGTTTGAATGCAAGCAAGGCTCACCATTGAAAAATTATTTAAAATGAATGAATGACAGTCTTGTCTTGCTTACTTATATTGCTAACTGCAGCTTCTGTGTTGGTGCCTAGTAAAAATAAAAGATTAAGCAGCTTTTGCATGCTGGAACCAAAGTCTGATTAGCTGCTGATTTAGTGCCTTGTTAAAAGCAAAGATTGGTTAGTGCACATAAACTTTGCAGATTCTAAACCTTCTCAGTAGTATATTATTATTACTTTTCTTGCACAGAACTATTAAAGTAACTTGTCTATATAACAGACAATGCGTACAATACTGTGCAGTTTACAGCTTTAATTTCTTCAAGTTTGCTTCTCATACAGCATGAAAGATGCTCTCCATTAAGCTGATCTCACAAAAAAATCAGATCACAACAACATATATACATTCTTTTAAAAGCAGTATTTTGGGAACTCTCAAAGTCATTTCTTTAGCATTTTCTGATGTCATACAGTCTTGTTTATTAAACTTTTAGGGAGTCATTCCTGTTTAAGAACATTTCTGTATGAAAGCAGTCTTTCGATACTCCACCCGCACTTGATGTCATGCAGTCTGTTAATAAGCTCCTTTGTGTTCTCTTTCAAGGTGAATTATGTAACAGTCTAGGAAGTCTGTTGATTCTTGCACCTAGGTCTTTATCTGTGTCCTTTGAAGCTTGATTAAACACTGAACATTCAGCTAAATGTCTTTTTTAAGGAGTTATCCTTATCAGCATTTTTCTTAAGCTGTACCAGACTTTTATGTTACATTACAGATAAATGCTATCATTTTTAGCTGAGAACAGTTTAACCCTTTAATATATGTGTGCTAGCAAACAGAAATGCATGCATCTGACTATATTATTCATATATATGTTATAGCAACAGAAGTGTATATGCATCTAACTGGCAAACAGAAGTACATGCATTTATAAATCTCTAAATATATATATATATATATATATATATATATATATATATATATATATATATATAAAACAATCACCGATAAGTTTTATCATTCAATAATGCCAGACGCTGGACAACTGGGACATGTTACTGATGCCTTATTTTTTTTTTTAAAAAGCCAGTATGCAAGCTAGCAGCGTCCTCTTACAAAAAATGCTGATACTAAAAGAGAGAGAGAGAGAGACAATCCACTCTCTCTCACATTACATTAGTGTACTGTGCAAGAATGCAGTCGTGCATGCCATGCCCATTTGCAGTGTAGTAGGAAGCAGCATAGAAGATGGAAGAACACAAAAGTGCCTTGATACAATGGCATAGGAAAGTTGAGGTCATTGTATAATAGCAATAGTTCACTCCTGGGTGTGAGTATCACAGGATTTACCCATGGCTGACTTTGTTTAATTTCTTGGTCTTCTCCCTCGTGATCAAACCACACCAACTTTGGGTAAATCCTGTGATACCCACACCCGGTCCTGGACTGCTGCTTAAAAATACATGGTCTAGTTGTGGGCTTAATGTAGGAATTTAGAAAAACTTTGCTTGTTTGGTTACTCAGCCTTTACCACCAGGATCAGTTCTCCAGCATGTTTGAGCCAATCCCTGTAATAACAATGTCTATTTGTATCAATGTATTACTGACAATGTGCAGCTGTCCCTACTTTGAGCATTCACCTAAAACTATACCTGATTTATAAAAGTATCACCAATAAACCTTCTTATGGATGGAACTGTTCAAGGAAGCAATCATGCAATTAAAGTAAATCCAGTATCTAAAAAGCAATCCTGCAGACATTTACAAGTGGATGTTATATATAAAATGGTGGCATTCCTTCTAATTTGAAAAGGCAGAACAGAAACTTTATGAAACGCGGGCATTATTTCTTGTTATTTTTAAGGCAACAGGCAAAGGAATTGTTAAAGGCCAGTGTGATGATTAAACAAATGTTGACAATCTGCTGAATCTTGGAGTTATTTCTTATTTTGAAAGTTGATGTTTTGCTTTATTCAGTTACTTTTAAGGATAGATACCATTATGTAGCATAGTTTAGTATGCATGTATTTTACTATTCCCCTTTTCGTATTATATCAACTGATGTGAGTTTCACAGTTTATATTTCAAGCTACATTTGAGAAGTTTTCTGTGTTAACTTTGCCTGAGTAAGAAACAGGATGTATGGTGAGGTAGGAGACAAAGACTGTAAATCTAATAAATGGTTAATAGCCTCACATTTCAAATATAGGAAAGATCAACCAATCATGAATGAAAAAAACATGAAAACCTGAGCATGCAGCATTTTCTGTTGTATGTCTCTGCCAGACACAAAGAAAGAGAGAAAAATATACCATACTAATTTATTGCAAGGTAATTTAATATACATTTAAAATCCTTACAGCACAAAAACAGCATTGAAAGGTTATTCTTCACTAATAACCAGTTAATACATTCAATTCATCAGGTAAACCATGCACTCAGCTGGTGAACATTATAATGCAGGACAAATATGTATTATTCCAACACAGTGATTCACAGAAATGGCGAACACTACAGCTAAGCTTGAATTTAGTGCAGCACGTTAGAGGTTTCTTTTATAGATGCAGGGTCTTGACCTGGCCACACTTCTCTTCAGTTGCAGATGAGTCACATGCCAATCAGAACAGCAGTGAGCATGCTCCTTTTAGACATGCAGCTCCATTCTAATTATAGTATAGCTATAATTCTTTATAAATTCCTGCGCACTATCCCATTCTTACTTTCTTTACTGACCAACAGCAAAGATATGATCACTGGGTCACCTTACCCATTTAAATAGTTGTTTGAAACCCGGTAAGTGTATCCAACTTACTCAGTATTACATGTCATTAAAATTCAGACTGAACCTATATAACATCGTGTCAGACAAATCCCTTTTTAAAACCAGTGAAAACATTATATTAAATTATTTCTTACTATAATGCACTCTTACCATGTTCAGTAATTAGTAGTCCATGTGAGACTTTCTGAATAAAAATGTATCTATCTATCTACCTGTCTGTCTGTCTGTCTATCTATCTATCTATCTATCTATTTGTGTAAACACACACATAAGTGTGTGTGTGTGTGTGTGTGTGTGTGTGTGTGTGTGTGTGTGTGTGTGTATGGTCTGTATGCATTTATATAACACATGCACTCACACTCTCTGTCTGTCTTTCTCTCTCTCTCACACACACACACACACACACACACACACACACACACACACACACACATAGATGAGAACTCATTATAGAGTATAGTGAAGGTGGGAGACATGCCATTAAATAAAATGGTCCATGGGTATAGCCAAAGAGATTGGAAGATTTCTAACACAATGAGAAGGCCTTTAGGTAGGGCTAAAGTACCCCAGGAAGAGAACTAGTTACATAAAAAGGATGGATGCTGGAAACAACAGAGGCATTTACCTATAACAGTACAAGGATTAAGAGGGGCACAAGTGGGGTGCTGGTCCACAGGACCAAAGACCTGATACCTGGCATGGGCCTATTTAAGATAGGAAATTCATAGACTTTGAAGAATACTTCTGGGAAGGCAAGTACAGCAAAAAGGCCAGGGTGTCTGAAGGTGAAGACAGTCTGAAGCAAATCCAGAGACACAGGCAAGGAATCCGGAGACACTGGCCTTTACACTCATTACAAATGAGTATGATGAGAACTGCAAGTTATTTATAGTTACAGGACTATTTATGTTCTATCATTTAAGTGTTCTGAATGCATTCTCAGGAGTTAGCAAACCTGTTTATTGATGTGACCATAGCCGGCCTTAGGCATAGGACAACTAGGCAGCTGCGTAGGGCGTCCCTGTAGCAGGGGCACTTTTCCAGTATTTATTTGGTGTAGGTAGACCAGGATGGGGGCACCAGGTGGTATCGTGGGGGGCGCAGTGGAGCCCTTTTGCCTAGGGCACCAGTTGACCTAAGGCCGCTCCTGGATGTGACAAAGTTACTTTGGCAAAAATTTACTAAATAACTGCAACTTTGTGACTTGATACTAGAATCAAAACTGAAAAAGTTATTGGATATTAAAGGGTGCAAAACCAATGCATAAGAACTGAAAACAAGATGAGGAACTGTTTTAAGTAATGAATCATATGCTTGTGTGAACTGGTAAACAATTACAGTGTTCGATCAAATCTGATAATGAAACATAGCAAACTGTTGGAGTTGAAAGGTACTATTTTCCCAGATAATATGAAAAATAAAAGAAATAAAGCGCATAAAAATTCTTGGCTAAAAGTAAAAATGTGTTAGGTCATACCAAAGAAAATAGTAATAAGATGAAATGGGGAGGAGCGTCTGATGAAATAAATTAGAATGTTACTGGGGGTGGGGGGTTCTGTAAGCTTAAGAATGGTAAAGCTGAGATACTAAATATAACTGAAATGCAAATTGAAATCAAGACGGGTGCTGCTAACCAGCTCTGTATATCTGAAGGGGCTAATAGTATAAAGCAAAGGGATTTTGAGAGTCAAAATAAATTCAAACTGATGCTGAAAAATTAAGCAGTGTGAGTATTAAATTGGGTATAATGGAAAAAAAAGGTTATTACGACTCTAACACTGAGTGTAATAGTACACAGTACATATAAACAAAAGAAACTGATATACAACAAACACAAATGTATATGCTAAGTATTGCGCTTTACAAATAAACAATGCATAAAAGGTTGTGTATAACAGAAATGGAAGAAAAAGACATTTTTCTTGCGTTTGAGAGACTAAAGAGAAGTCCATGTGCAATCCATCTGCCTTTTGAATACTTAGGAATTGCAAACGTCATTATAAAACAAAGTTACTATAAGTGGACATTACAGAAATGCAAAGTAAAGCCTACCTTAAATGTTATATTTATACTATATGTTATTTTTCATTTGTTCTGTAAGCTTTTTTTTGTATTCCCAGGCTGAGCCTGAAAACTGTCCAGTAGGATCCATGTTCTACTCCTATTAGCAAACAAATAAATACCCAGTCAATCACTCAATCAATAAATGTTTTTGGTACTGCAAAATTTAAGCAAGCTAATATGGTTCATGGTCTGTTAAAAGAGTCTTGAATCTGACAATGGAGCAAGTAGGTTTTCGGAGACAGAGACTTAATCTTCTAACAGCAGGAAATTTTCAGAAAAAAAGTTACTGAAATCATTTAACAAAACAGCCATCATGGAGTATATTTGCTGAAAAATGAAAACTAAAGTAAATAGTGGTTGTAAAGATCATATAAATAAAGCACAATATATAAAAATGATCAACACAGAAAATATGGTGGTTGATTTTTAAGAAAATTCGGAGACCAGAGTGGTGAAAGCTGACCTTGAGGAATTGGAGAGCAAAGCAGACAAAGAGCTAAACATCTTGCTCAAATAAGGTTTGACAAAGTGATGTAGATGTGCATAAAAAATGATATTCTTGATGAAAGTCTACTTGAAGTTAGTAAAATGTATGGAGCATAAAATAAACTGTGGTTCAAATAGTGTCTGAACTACAACTGATAAAAGACAGAAACCTTGAGTCAAAACCAGTTAAATTGAATGGAAAACATGTAGGCTTATGATATAAATGTGCTGGAGAGAGATCCTATGCATGCATGCATGTTGTGCAAAGTTTATAAATGCAAGGTTTTATATGTAACAAGAGTTCACCTTAGACCAGGAGGTACCTAACAAAATGATGCCTTACAGGGGAATAAGAATAAGACACAAGAGATGGTGTGTTTAGAAGAGAAATTATCCCTACAGAGGGAGAGGTTACAACAAAGAAAATGCAGATTTGTATGAACAGCCTAGTGCAGAGTCTAAAAAAGCAGGATACTCTGCGCTGCATGATTCCAATGGATAAAACGAGCCCACAGCAGATGAGGCCAAGTTATGTGTGGAATATATGACCTGATGCAAAGTTAAAGAATTATATGGTGCGTAAAGGGAGCCTACCTCAAAAGTAAATCAGCTACATGCGGGCATATAAGTCAGTATGAAAATCAAGTGGTAACATGTGGAAAACAAAGATATAACAAAAAAATTAGTGGAGGACCCTTCTACAAAGTCCACAGTGGTAAACACGCATCTCAAAATGAAAGCAAAGAATCATAAATGGAAATAAAGGGACATTTTAACACTGATAAAAATACAGATGGGATTCAGAAAGGGTTTTGATAGCTGAAAGCCTTAACTGAAGTGAACAACCCTTTACAGTAATGCATTCCAGATCTAATACTACCCTCACACAATGATTTTCCCCAAGTGGAATCATCACTGTGAAGGGCAAACTAGAAGGCCATGATAAAAGGTAACTTGGCATACCGGGGGTATAGCTAATGCTAATTAACCATGTGTTCTCCCCCTGAAATGTATGTAGCTGTCCATTTATACTGTCAAATGAATCAGAGAATTGCTTGAATGTGTAAATTAGCATTGCCAGCCAAAAATATTAACTTGGAAAAAGACAGCTGTCACCCATTGTAGAAACTGGATGAAATTGCACCGTAGGTAAGTTTAATTAAATTCAGTAGAGACATAGTTGTGGTGTTGTGTGTGAATGTGTGTGTGTGTGTGTGTGTGTGTGTGTGTGTGTGTGTGTGTGTGTGTGTGTGTGTGTGTGTGTTTGGGTGACTAGGTGTGTCATGACTCTGAATGAATATGTGAGGATGTAATGTCTAGTGGATGTCTGTATGTGAACTGGACCATGTGTTAGTGTGTATGGTTGCATGTGTGTGTGTGTGTGTGTGTGTGTGTGTGTGTGTGTGTGCGCGCGCGTGAACTTGTGCATGTGTGTGTAGGGCTGTCTGATATACTTCTCAATGCCCTTTCTCAAGCCTTTCAGAAAAAGACAAAAGTAATAGGAGAAAACTTGTCTAAATCCTGGACAAGTTAAGTTCTGTAATTCAATTAAACATGTAATAGAAAAACAGATTTGCATCAACATGCATTTTCTGTACCATAAGAAGTATGAAACTCTAACATCTGGCATTATTTACTTACTGTAAGCTTTGGTGAATTCCCACATATAATATCATGTTATGAGGGGCAAAACAAATATAAAAGGCAACATCAGGGATGTTCTGCTAATGTCTACATAGTTGAGAAGTCTGATGTCTGTGCCAAAGCAATGCACAGGCTCTCAGAAGGCACCAGCACTGAAATGTGTTTTAGCATGAGTGGTAAATATAACTAATTAAAAAACATGCATATTAGTTGGTAATGAGATATTCTTCATTGTGGCTAAAGCTGTCTCTGAATCACCTTTTCTGTGATTGTGAAATATCGGCCTACCTGCAGTGGGCACTCAACAAGATTGCAGATCTTTCTTTCTGCATCTGCCCTACAACTCTCTTTCAAATTGCAAGTCTGTCAAAACTGAGATGATGAGTAAATCTATTAAAAGCATTATATGAAGGAAGTTCATAGGTTAGTACTACGCTAACTGCCCTTGCGAGCCATTTTAAGCCTAGCCAATTATCCCTTGTGAGATTCAAACCCTGCACCTCATGTTTGTAAGGCAAACACCTTAACTATTAGGCCACCCTCCCAACCCTAAAAAAATATTGGTGCTCTAAGAGGTATGGTCCGTACATATTTACAGGAACAGCCCTTCACACTTGGGTAATGTACAACCGCATACCTGTAGTCACTTCATGTCCAAAAATAACAATCCCCTTATGACTGTATACAGGTAATAGTCAAATGTGAATGGGAGCACCCCTCACCGGGGAGTATGGACTGTAACAAACCCACCCATAATATGTAATGCCAACAGAATTAGCTGCTGACAGGTGCCCAAACACCTGTGTCTATAAACACAGGTAAAACTTCAAAATAGGGGGATAAGCCCTGTTCATATGCTTCGTCTGACATTTGACCTCGGCCAGGGAAGTTCCAGTCACCAGATGGACAAGCCTAAACCCAGATCACTACATGAACACCCTGACCTAAGTTCAACTAATACAGTAATAGAAAAAATGAATTGAGGCATATTTAAATAAAGAATGCACAAAAATAAAGGTTGTGACAAGTGAAGTGCCAATGACACATCAGAAAGTTGAAAAGTGCTGTTTCAGGGTGTGCAAAGCAAGAAAGAAAGAAACTGCAAATAATAAATTCAAGAGTCTAAATGATTGTCATGAACCTACCACATTGCTCTGTAATCTTCTGCATAAAGATATAAAGACAGGAAAGGTCCGAAAACATACTGTTGATAAATAGGGACTGTGCGTTTATGTATGCATGTGTGTGTGTGTTTGTGTGTTTGTATGCATGAGTGTATGTGCATTTGTGTGCGCATGTTTGTGTGTCTGTGTGTGAGTATTAAAGATTATAATCCAAGAAATGCAATCACTGGTGGCTTGGTCTATACCACAAATATAAAGGGCAAGAAAAGAGTGTCCGGCAAACATGGCCAGCTTTCAAAAGTCATTGTGGTCCAAGACAAGGAAACTGTACAGTCTAGGAAATTTGCCTTTGCAATATTTGAAAATCCAAAAAATGGTGCAACTGCCAAGGCAGCATTGAATAGATTGTAGCCAGATGGAGGGTACGTCCATGAAGTTACAGCAGTCATATTCCATGGTGCTTCTGGAAGACAGCAATCTGACATTATCTGTATTAGTCTGCCAGACCAGTTGGTCAGGTGTGCCAGGTGATGACAGGCCAGTAGTGTAATTTGTACCCTCCCAGTCTGAAGCTGGGAGCAGGAATGTGGTAAAGTGGAGTTGTGAGACCTATTATGTCAAAAAAGGTACATAGATAGAGCCAGAAAGAGTATGAATATCTGTCATGTAATGAGATGGTCTCTAAGAAGAGCAGACGTTACCTTCATCATGGAAATGTTCCTCCTGGAAAAAGTTAATGGAAGCTGGAAACAGGAAGCATGAAACTATTTAAAGATATCTGCTTTTCACTGTAGGGGGATTGCAGGTAGGGGCCTGTTCCACAGGAGCCATAAGGTGGGAGTCTTGTACCAAGCCATGGGCTTGTTTAAGATAATTATTTCACAGAGCTAAAAAGACAGAAGACTTAGTCTAGGGCAAGGCTGGTGTGTCAGGCAGGCCATAGGACCTGAAGGAAGACTGTCTGAAGCAAGGTCAGAGACAGAGGCATGAAAGGCCTGAATACTTGTTATAAATAATACCCTCACCTAGGATGATGCCACAGTACAAGCAAAACATAATTGACATCAACAATTGACTGGTTGGTGTCATTCTAAGGAGATCCAGTTCCTTTCAGCCTGAGGTGATATGGTTGATAGACCTCAATGCTTTGCCAGAGATGGTCTTCACCTGTCACACCTATGATATTGGCTACTGCAAAGGCTCTTGACTCCTCTCTAGTGCCTTTTTTAGGCAATGTCACAAGTACAAAATTTCCAGTGCAAATTATTCCTCTAAAACCAACATCAGGGTCATGCTGTTAAACTCTAGGATTCTAAACCTAAAACTGCACTTGTTGGAAGCTGCACTCACCTTGGAGGATGCTGATGTCTGTGCTGTCACAGAAACCTGGTTCAAGGCTGTGGAAAGCACCCCAGCTATACTTAGTTACAATGCCTTCCACTCACTCAAACCATCAAATGAGAGCAGGAAATCCAAAAGAATAGGAGTATCAATTTTTATTAAAGACAAGAATAACTCCAGACTAGTAAGACTAAATGAGTCCCTTGAACTACTCAAAGTACAGATCTATGTAGGTAAAACTCCACTCCAAATTATTGCCAGTTATAGGACCCCCTCCTCATGAACCAGGACACCCACAATATCTACCTAGGCCTCCTGGAGTCCCTCAATATACCACCAAGCACTCTGGTTTTGGGAGACTTCAACTATTCATGAATAAATTGGTCTGACTACACCTGTACCAATGCACTCACCCAGAGATTCTTGAACTTTCTAAACTCTAATGCCCTGGACAAGCTGGTGGACACCCCCACTAGGGGTTCAAACATTCTGGATCTAGTACTCATGAACATGCATGATAATTGCACCACCTCAAGTGTACAGTCATCCCTAGTGAGATCTGACCTCAGGTTTGTCACACTAGAAGTAGCAATAGTGTCTGACCCTCCCCCAGCTGGAATTACACTAAAAATCTTTTCCAAAGCAAAGTATAATATTATGAGACAATATTATGAGTTTCATAGTCCCTACCCCTACTGATGGCAATGATAACTATACCAAGGCTTATACCAAAGCCCTGTATAAACATCTTCACAGCTGCATTGACTCAGCTGTACCTGACGGGATAAAAGTAAGTTCCTCACTTAAGAAAATACCTGCTTGGCAGACAACCACCATAAACAGGCTATATAACAGGAGAAAGAAACTGCTATCTAAAAGCAGTAGGAGACAGTCCCTAAACTCAAAGAACTCCCTCCTCGGCCTAAATAAACAAATAAGATACTTAATAAAAGCATCAAAAGCAGACTACAAATCTAAATTGGCTAGCCTAGCCAAGAGTAACCATAAGGCATTACTTGGCTTCATCTGCAACCTCAAAGGAAAATCCCAAATTTGCACAGAACTTGTAAATGACACAATATATACTGAACCTGCTGATATTGCTAACCTGCTGGTACCCAACATACCACAAGACACCCCTCCTACATGCTCCCCCCCCCAGAAATCTCTAAAGAACAGGTCCCTAATGCCCTTTCCAAGGCTAAAATATAGCCTCTATGGGACCAGACAACATCCTTGGCTGTGTCCCAAATTGCTTGACGCAAGGGTTAGCTGTACCTCTGAGTATACTCTTTATTTTTTTTTATTTATTTTTATTTTTATTTTACATTTGTTGACCAGGCTAGTCTAACTGGATACATGTCCATTTTCAGTAGAGGCCCAGGGAGATAAGCTCCAACACACACAATTACAATAAAAAATGTTGCTACAGTACAAGATTATAACAGATGATGTTAGCAAAAATATAATACTTTTAACAATATTAACACAGACACTAAAAAAGTTTCATGCATAAAAGATGTTTCTATATACATATATACATTAACTTAAATTACAAGATCATGGTCTCTTTAGTTATTTAAGGAGAAGTCTGGAATTAGTACAGAAGAGTAAAAGGTGATGAGTAGCCATTAGTATAAAGATGGTGAGCTTGTCAGGGTTAGTACAGGGGCATAACCAATGTGTTCTAAGATATAGTTTCAGTTTATGCTTGAAAAGTGTTATTGAAGACAGTGATAAAAGTTCAGTGGTAAGTAGGTTCCAGTGTTTTCCAGCAGTATTAGCGAACAGAGAGTCTCCTGCCAAGTTGTTGGATTTGCTTGTATAAACAAGTAGTTTTTTTGAGGAATGTAAGTTTTTAAGATTGTTGTAAGGGGTAATGAGGCTAGAGAGTATTGAAGTACTGGTAGGTTGATAAAGGGTCTTATGGGCAATAGTAAGCTGGTGAAATTGAAGCTGATTTTGTAACTCTAGCCATCCTAGCTGCTTTTGATTAAGACAATGATGGGCTATATTCTACTTATAGGGTTTGGAAGCTTTCAATAATAGTACAGAGATTTCTTAGCCTTTAGATTGTTATACCTGATGTGGGCTAGTCTATGATATTTAGCTTGTAGGTAGCCGGGTCTGGATGTGATGTTTATGTGGTTTTGGGAGATAGCCAGTATTGGTGTGGCAGTATATTTGGAAGGGTAATGAAATTGTGGGCATATTTGATGTTAATAGGAGGTTAGCAGATAGGCTATAGATAGAGGAGGTAAGAGTGAGGCCAAGAGTAATAGTTTTATGTGTATTGGGATAGGTTTTCTAGACATTATCATGGTTTGGTTTAAGGAACTATGTGGGAGGTAAGGAAGTTTTAAACAGGTGGGGTAATGTAACAAGGAGGGTTGAGAGTGCTAATGAGGTGGACCTTTTAATTGGGACAGAGGGGATGGGGGTGTAGTTTAGAGGAATAAATGTAGGAGCACTGGGGGTGTGTGGTAATTGGGGGCAGGGTAGGGGAGCGGAGTGAGCCCGCACGGTGAATGGAGAGGTTATCGACAAGTGAATGAAACTGCTCAAGATGAACAATCAGTGGAATGCTGACTGCTAAAGGTAAGTTAAAGTGTAGGTAAGTATAGAATGATAAGAAGTACAGTGGTAGTGTTTATAGGAGGATAGTGGGTGTTTACAGAAAAGCAAGAGGTAAGTGAAAGAATGATAAGACCAAGGTATAGATAGCAGAATGTAGTAGAAGTACACTATAGGATAGTGGGATTGACAAATAAAAGGGACTGGATAAG
This sequence comes from Protopterus annectens, assembly GCF_019279795.1. Lineage (NCBI taxonomy): Eukaryota > Metazoa > Chordata > Ceratodontiformes > Protopteridae > Protopterus > Protopterus annectens. Next base: position 1,013,278,101 of record NC_056729.1, read on the forward strand.
GGTGCCACCTAGTGGACAGGGCAATGTATTACAGCAGTAGTTCTTTATGGGAAAGGCTGGTCTAGGACTAAATAAGAAGATCTGATCAGCTAAAGGAGGTAGCAATAAAGGAAATAAGGGTCGGTATTTTGACTACAAGATACAGAGGGGTTATGGTTGCTGGCTGTCCAAGCTGGGAAGTGTACAATTACAAACACCAAGAATTAAAAATACTAAATCTTAGCTTTACAGCCAGTATTAGGAAAACACATACTTTCTTTCTTCCTTTCTTGAAAGAGAGTACAGGGATAAGATTACAAAGCGATGAGACAGCAGGTAATTTGGAAAGGGTCCTTAGTTGCCTGGCAGTCAGATTCTTATCTCCTAGTAGATGGTAAGCAAGCTGGATAGCTGGGAACAGTTAGGGAACAAGACAAAAAGCAGTGGAGAGAAAAAAGAAACAAAAAGTCCTTATTAAATTAGTACAGGCCATGTGACTAAGCAGTCATAAAATACAGCATTTGTACATTCATCCAGCAATGCTAGATGTAGTTCAGGGAAAGATACTCAGCATTTGTACATTCATTCAACAATGCTGGAAGCCATGGGATAAATTTACAAGCTAGCTAGTCCTGTATCTTGCTTTGGTACATTTACATAGTCAAGATACTGCTTAAGAACTCACAGAATACTACAGACGCAAATACACAATGCTTTAAGTTCTAACTAGGTAATACAAAACTGAAATATAGAGGTGTAGTAGAAGTTATCCAGACATCTTCTCAGGGACAGATATGCTAGGTATGAAACAGGCCTTACTAGTAGGGACTCCTAGGGTATCCAGTTATTTCAGGTTCATTAGCATAAGATCACCATAGTAAGGTCTGGCACTACTACAACAATCAAAAGTAGCACAGCATCTTAAAATGTATAACAAGGCTACGAGCACTGTACAGACATTTAAATTGTAATGTTACTTGTATAGTTAACAAGGGAAGGCTGCTTGAATATATTGCCCACAGATAGAACTCGTAATGTAATCTATACACTTGCAATGCAGAGGCCTCTATGTTTAGTAAGTTTTATAAGTACAAGTCTTTTAAATAATGGCTATGCTCTGCAAGTAATGCAGTATAGTGAGGAACTTACATGTGCATTCTAGCGTAGTAGGGATATAGGCTAGCATACACATATTGTGTTAAATTGTATCAATTAAAGCAAGCATGTATATATGTTGTCACAGTCTTATCTATTCAGCGTTTATGCGGTTAATGGCTACATGCGCTCGCTATA
>NC_056729.1:1013284372-1013320437 GCF_019279795.1 Protopterus annectens
TGTGCTGAAGTGAACTATATCTTGGGGTATATGGGAGGATGAGCAAATGTGTAGACAGTGGGCCATATCCTCACTAAGGAAAGACTAAAAAAGACAGATCAGGTCCCCTTGGTTCACTGAAAAGAGTGATGAAATATTGCTGTTATCTTGGGTTATCCCAGGTTTGGCTACATATATTGATGACAATGGCCAGAAGAATTTTAAATGGTTTTGAGACTCTTAATTTACAAGAAACTCAGATGAGTAAAGCAAGTAAATTTGTACTACAAAACATTATTTAGTTTATATAGTTTTTTTCATTTCCAACTGTAAAACATAAATGTTTAGTAAAGCATACTGATATTCCAAGGAAGATGTACTCATGTTGGCTAATACTTCTTTGTACATTGATCCGGTGTTAATCAAATCAACATCAGAAACACTGGAAATTGAAATTATTTTACTCACAAAATATGTATTATAAAGGTGTATAATTCCCTCTCCTAAAGTTTGTCATGTATCATTGTTTTTGGAAGAATCTATCTCATGGTAAAGGATCAGATTTACTAGAAAGGCATGGAGTTACATTATGTGGTCATTTAAATGTAAGAACTGCCTCTTTTATAAATTAGAAAAAACTTTTGAAAAGAGAATTAGACCTGACTGTCAGAAATCCTATGGGCAAAAAGTTAACAAGTAGGGTGCCAAGTTGTCAAAATTAATGACAGGATATGATATTGCAATTTTAAGTGAAATGTCAGTAAAGAGAGAGGTGCAGGATATATTTTTACTGGTAAAAAGGTTCCATATTAAAATATGGTATAATTTCATCCAGCATCAAATAAATAATTGATTTGGTGATTCATAGAAGGTCAGAAAGTGACCTTCTCCCAATACAAATATTTTAAAGGTGTATAGAGAATGCCATTTTATAGTGTTAATAACTTCTATACATCTTTAAAACTATTATGGTTAGAATACTGTAATACATAGACTATGAATATGGTAAATCATGTGTCACAGTTAAGATAATAATTCACTTAAGATGAATTTTCTGATAATGGCCTTATATAATATCATACAGAACAGATTCATTTAAAAATGTGAACCTGATCCAGGTGAGAGCAGGAAATAATAATAGATGGCTTGATGAATTTGCAGATTATTTAAGAAACAGCATTATAGAATTTGCCTTAAGAAGTGTCTGAAAGAATATTTTTGAAGTTTCCTACAATGAAATGACACTAGTTAGGTTAATGTATAGGTTAGATATCAAAATAAACATGGGGCATATGTTAAGAAAAGATGGAGAAAATCTTAAGAATAGCAAAATCAGAATACTGAATCATGTACTGGGATGAGATCAAAAAGGTTTACTTATGAGAACATTTTGATTTTTCACATCAAAGGAAAGATATGTAAAGAATTATTTAGTTAAAAGTTATCACCAATGAGTCTGGAAAGTAATAGATATTCGGGCTTAACTTCAAGAGTGAAGAAAAAGAGGCATCCAACTAACTACTCACAATGTTAGCACATTTTATATACCAAAATACGTTTGAATTTCTTTGATAAAACTTTGAACATAGCATCATTACCAGCTGGATTTATAAATTACCTCAATTCTACATAACACATTTAGAGCAGATGATGCCTTCACTATTGGAGTAAGGAGTTTTAAAGTAATAAACAGAATCACCAGTGTGACACTCAGATATCAGTTATCCTTATAACTCTACATACCCAACCACTAACTCAGATCCACAAACCAAAATCTCCTTCAGGTCCACAAACTAGCATGACCTCCTGGCCACATACTACTGTCTTAGCCAAGCAGTAGAACTCCCCCCACCCCCTTCACAACCTTCCAAACCATACCAATTTCAAATCTCAGCTATTCTCTCATCTATCAGTCAAATGGGAATGCCCATGTCTTGCTCCATCATAAACCCCTCTCTACCCCATCTCTTTCTACCCTGCACTGAAATCATTACCATTTACCAATTTTATTGCTTCATCTCAAATTAAAACAGTCTCACTCTACCAGGGATTGATTTTATCTCTGCTATCTAATGTACTATACTTTCCAATTTTTTTGCACTCTGTTCATGCAAAATGGTCCACCTAACCTGCAAAGGGTTAATAGCTACTTATTCAATTTTTACTTACAAAGAGCTTATTTGACAAAAATGTCTTTTTCTGCAAATGTTCAGTTTGCCCAACCTCCAAAAAGGCTAGTAACCTTCTGTTTAAATGTTAACTCACTAAAAGCTTATTACATAATGTATTATATTTCTGTAAATGTTTTAAATGTTCTGTACAAATCTTTGTCATTCTTTTGTAACATGTAACATGTAACTTACAATATTTGGAGCTTTTCTCCCCAGGCCTCCACTGAAAATGGGCTCTTTATGGCCAAGAGGACTTTCCCGGTCATCAAACTTAAATAAATAAATCAGTGTTATGAAGAGGCGAGTGAATGATATACTGAGCATTAGCATAGTGAAGTGGTCAGCTCTGCCAGCTGCAGAAAGCAGAATGGTGTCCTGCAGATGAGGAATTTACTGCTGAGCAGACAGGCATGTACATCCACAGAGCCCAAATAAACTAGAATATTGCCAAAGGATACCTATGGAGAAGAGAAGCATGGACATTTTAATTTACATCTGTAGGATGCCAACAGCTGAGAACCCCATTGTACTCATAATCAGTATATCATTCACTTGCCATTGCATCACACTATCTGCAATGAGAAAGATTGTTGAGGAGAAGCTAGAGGTGAGGAAAGAGTTCACAAGGGCTTTCCTAGACTTGGAGAAAGTATATGACAAGGTCTTCCCAACGCTGATTTGGGCAGTTCTGTGATGGTTCAATTTCCCCAAACATTGGCAGAATTAGTGCAGGCTATGTAGAAGGATCCAATGACACAAGAATGAACAGTGTTCAGAGTCAAAGAGGGTTTCCCTGTGTTCAGCTAAGAGCCACCTACTGTTCATAATGGCAATGGGCAATATTAGCAAAATGGTCAAAGGGGACAGATCAGAAAAACTGCTGTATGCAGACAATGTTGCACAAGAACTTCAGCAAATGATAAGGGATGTAAAGCTGAAGGTGGCCAGGATGAAACTGAATGCAGATAAGACAGTTGCAATTACAACAAATAGAGAAAAATTGAGGAAGCTTCAATTTGAGATAGAAGGGAAAATAGTGGAACATATAGTTTCAAGTATATGAGAGAGCTAGTTGGGGAGAAGGGAAATCTGATTGAGGAGGTCAAATTTAGTATCACTGGGGCTGCAACCAACAGGCATAGAGTGCCGGGAGTAATGTGTAGCAGAAGTATACCAAATAAGCTGAAATGTAAAGTCTGCAAAATAGTGTCATTACCAGTACTAATGTATGGTACAGGAACCTGGGCAGTGAAGGCAAAGGTGCTGAAGAAACTGGAGTGATGGAGATGGAGTGCCTGAGGTGGGTGGCAGGATGCACACGGTCAAACAGGCAGAAAAGTCATGATATCAGAGTAGAAGCTCAAGTAACTCCAATTGCAGAGAAGGCCAAAGAAAATTGATTATGATGATGCAGGCACATGTGCAGGAAAGCAAAAGACAATCTTGTGAAGAAGATTTGGGATAGACAGGAGGAAAACCAGTGGAAATTAGGGTATTAAGTAAAGAGATGGATGCATGAATTGTATGAGAAAAGACCTGTGACAGTTAGGCATGACAGTTTAAAAAGGTAGGAGAGTGGCATTGAATTGAGAGAGATGGTGACAGATGGCATGGCATCTCAACCCGATGTAGAAAAAAATGGGAAAAGTGGGGGATCCTGCTGCTTCTGGTGATGATAATGATCTGTAGAGTGGATAGCAGAGGCAGGTCTTGTGTTCATTGTCTAACTAAAGCAAGAGGCAGCTGAGGTTCTTATACTACATATCTAGGCAAATAGCAAGGACAATCTGTTTGCATGTTACATAAAGAGATCCATAGCTCATTGATATATCTGCTGACGCCCAGGGCACACAGATTATCAGACTGTAAACTCATGATGTGGCTAGCACATTAAACTACTATATAAGCAAACAGTGTATTTTCATGGTGAACATGAATGGAAGCATGTGTGTCTCTGGTCAGCATGGCAGGCAAACAACTCATGGCTGTGAGGCCAAGCTGTCGGCCTATATGTCTGCAGGAACACATATGCATGAAACACATGGGCACATATCATGTACAACCATGGACTGCAGCAGTTGCTGTCTGTATACATGATGTGTATGACAGGGCAGTCAGCATCTGGACAGAAGAAAGTAGGATTGTGCCAAGCACATCATGGACAACCTATGCATTGATGAAACAGATGAGCACTTAGATGCCAAATAATGCACCTGCAATATAAAAGGTATTCGACAAATGGTCAATGTAGTAGCAGTCACAAGGAAACTGATGCAAAACAGCCTAAGCCCCAAAGACAAAACAGTTTTCCCAATACAGTGACCATAGGTTACTCGATAGTGAGGCACACTGATGTCCCACTCACTAGACTGAATTAGGAGAAGGTAACAGTCAGCTGTCTATCATGTGCCAGAATATGACACATAACACATGCACTCAGGTCATTCCACAACAAGTACAGGTATGACTCTGTTACTGTCCATGTGGGTGTGAATGACCTGAGATGCACCTCCCTGGACTACATGAAAAGAGACATGGAGGAGCTCTCGGATTATGTGACCCAGGCACGTATGACCCTAGCCCTTAGCAGTATCCTACCATCACCCAGAATGATACCTAAGTACAAGCAGAAAATTATTGACTTCAACAATTGGCTAAGTTTCTGGTGTCATTCTAAGGGGATCCAGTATCTGTCTGCTTTGGATGACATGATTGACAGACCTCGATGCTTTGCCAGAGATGGCCTGCATCTGTCAACCCTGGGTTGCCAGATACTGGCTAAGGCTCTTGCCACCCCATATAGTGCCTTTTTTAGGCAATGTTCCAAAGACCAAATTACCACCATAACAGCTATAAATAAATGCAATCTGAGGGTCATCTGCTCAGTGCTAGAAATCTAAATCGCAAGATGCACTTGCTCAAAGCACTCCTCAAAATGGAGAACATCGACATTTGTGCTGTAACAGAGACCTGGTTTAAAGCAGCAGAAAGCACCCCTGCACAACCAGGCTATAACTCATTCCACACCTTTTGGCCCCAGAACATGGGCGAAGCTCCAAAAGTGGTGGCGTCTCCATATTCATAAAGGATAGTCACACCTCCAGACTGGTAGCTCAGCATAATGCATCTGAGATACTTCAGGCACAACTAACATTGGGTAAGACAGCGATTCAAGTGGTAGCCTACGATAGGTCCCCAATCATGTCCCAAGACTCTCACTCCACATTCCTAGACACCCTGGAAACTATTAGGGTCCAACCCAATACTCTCATACTAAATGACTTTAACTACCCCTCCATCAACTGGGAAAATTACTCATGCAACAATACACTGGCCCAACGCTTCCTGGAATTCATCAATTCCAATGCCCTGGACCAGCTCATTCTTACCCCCATTAGAGGAAGCAATATTTTTCACCTGGTTATTACTAACATGGGCAACCATTGCTCTATACCAATTGTCAATTCCTCCCTGGTTATATCTGACCACAGACTAATCACCATGGAAATCCACATTTCACCCTCACCCCCCACAAAGGTAACCACCATGAAAACCTTTTCCAAAGCTGACTTTGGGTTCCTAAAAACAGAGGTGGCTAACTTCATGGCACCCGTGTCAATGGAAAATAGATGCATGACTGCCAAATCATATACCAATGCACTGTACGAACACATACAAAAATGCATGGGACTAGCCATACCCATCAGAACCAAGATGCTCTCCTCCAAAAAAGGAAGCCAATTTGGTGGTCCCCTGCCATTAATAAACTCTACAACAGAACGAGGAAACTGTTGCAGAAAAAGGTGACGTCTCAAGACTGGAAAATCTCCCTTATTAGCCTCAACAAAAAGTTGAGATCCTTCATCAAAACCTCTAAAGCCAGCTATAAAGGCAGAATTGCAGCAGACACTAAAAATAACCACAAAGCCTTCTATAGCTATATCAAGAATCTCCATGACAATACCCAGGTTTGCTTTCAGTTACTGCACAATAGTACTTCCTATACTGAGCCAACAGATATTGCCAACATACTGGCCGACAGATTCAGTGCCAACTCCCCCCCCCCCTCCAAAGGACCAATCACAATACCGGAGGAATGCCAGACACCAAGCATTACTGCAGTTCAAGTTAAAACCGCATTGTCCAAGGCTACAATACAGCTTTCATGGGACCCATCAATATCCTTGGATGTGTCCTACATGAACTACAAAGTGAAATGGCACCACATCTGTGTGCCCTGTTCAAAAACAGCCTCATCCTCAGGCTTTGTCTCTACAGAATGGTGCGCTGCTACAGTCATCCCTCTCCATAAAGGGGGTGTGACTACAGACCCTGGGAATTATCGCCCCATTAGCCTGACAAGTCTGACATGCAAGGCTATGGAGTGCATCATCATGGACCTAGTTAACAAGGATATAGGGAATCTCCAAACTCTAGATCCCATGAAATTTGGTTTTGTGAAAGTTAGATCATGCCTGGTCAACCTGGTTGACTTCCTTGAGTCAGTCAGAAGAGCAGTGGGTAAGGCAGTTCATACAGCCTACCTCAATCTGGCCAAGGCCTTGCTGCTATGCCCCACTCAGGAATTATTGATAAACTCACAAAACTAGTCATAAACCCCTATATCACTAGGTGAAGAAGAAAGAAATACCTTCCTACTGCTGAGCTTATACTGCCGAGCAAAAAGAACAGCAAAAACAATGACAGATAAATCACCTAGGCTGATACTACAAACAGAATGTTTGTAGAAATGAAGCTGGATAACGCCGTCCGGAAAAGACAATTCAAAGTTCCATTTAAAAGTGAATATTAATGTCTCCAAAATTAAAAATAGAAATAAAAGTCCCTTTTCATTCACAAACGATAAGTGCTTTCAAAAAAACCTTCATCAGATCGTTAAAGGAAGTGGGATGTCCATTTTGCTTAAATAAAAAATGTTTTGATTAATTGACCAATGAGAGTCTATGCATCCTGATTGCACCCAATCAATTGTCACATTTGTTCATCCTGTTTGAAATTATCAGGGCCAATGGGGCCTTTTGCGGATGGCGTTACCCAGCTTCATTTCTACAAACATTTTGTTTGTAGTATCAGCCTAGGTGATTTACCTGTCATTGTTTTTGCTATATCACTAGGTGGGTTGCAATTTGGCTCACAGATAGAACCCACAGTGTGAAAGTAGTGGACTCCAAGTTAGACTGCCAACCAGTCACAAGTGGAGTCCCACAGGGATTGGTCCTGGGTCTTCTCCTGTTTGTCATCTACTTCTCAGAAGTCCAGGCCAGGACAGACAGACTCTGACTGACCAAGTTTGCAGATCACTGCAAGCTGGGAGTCATTAATTAACTCCCCAAGTGATATAGACATCCTACAGAAAGACCTCACTGAGACCAATGACTGGTGTAGAAACCACGGTCTTAAGCTTAATGCCAAAAAATGTTTCATCATCTCCTTTGGGAAAAACTCAGTTACCACTAAGTACCACATCAATGGGAGTCCACTGAACACTGAAGGTGTTATAAGAGATCTGGGGCTACAGGTTGACAGCAACCTCTCCTTCAACCACCACATTGCCACTGTGGTCAGAAAGTCCTTCTTTGTGGCACATCTCATTATCAAGGGTTTTGCATCCAAGAAGAAAGAGGTCATCATCTCTCTACTCTTCCCTCATTAGGCCAGTCATCTAGTATAATGCCTCATTTGGTATGTACCTCACAAGATACATGCAACATCTGGAAAGGCCACTAAAGTACCTCACAAAGAGGATCCTAGGCCTTAAACACATGTCCTACATGGACAGACTCAAAAAACTCCAGCTATTCTCTGTCTCATTTCATCCACAAACCCTTACCCAGATAGCATTTAATACTGTTGAACAATGGTTCACACACCGTTGCCTCCTCCTAAACCAAAAAAAAACTAAAATGCTACTCTTCTCACCAACTCATAAGTCCACACCCACACATTTCACACTCACATCTAACAATGGTACTCTTATTTCTCCCGACCCAGCTACTAAACTCCTAGGAATAACACTTGACAATAACCTCAACTTTGACATGCATATTAACAATACTATAAAAACAGTCAACAAGAAACTTGGATCCCTCTATAGAATCAAACCCTTTCTTACACCAGTAGCTAGGGCTGCTATAGCTAGTACTCACCTAATCTCTACTCTACTCTATGCCTCACCCATTTATACAAATCTTTCTAAAAACAACCTCAACAAACTAGCAGTATCCTATAATAATATTGCCAGATTTGCTATTGCCTGTCCTTTCAGAACTCATCACTGCCTTAATCTAAAACAACTTGGCTGGCTAGAGGTTCTACACCAACTACAATTTCTCCAGCTTACTATAGCCCACAAGACCCTCTATCAACCGTCAAATACTCCAATACTCTCAAGTCCCTTCACCCCCTACAGTAATCCTATAAACTTATGCTCATCCAACAATTTTCTTTTTAACACTTGCAGATCCAACAACTCAGCAGGTGATACCCTGTTCTCTAATACTGTTGGAAAGCTATGGAATTTACTACCTACTGATCTCACTTCTCTGTCTTCTCTTACACTATTTAAAAAGAAACTCAAATTATATCTCAATACACACTGGTTATGTTCCTGTACTAATCCAGACTAACTGTCCTATGTCTCATTAATAACAACCATTATACCATGACCTCCCATTATTATTCCAAAACGTGCACACTGATTGGCCAGCATCCCCGTTGTAAATCGAGTTATACTAATGGAAAAAGGTCCGGTCACCCGGACTTTTTTCCATTAGTATAACTCGGTTTTTAAAACACTGTCTCACTATGTTAAATGGGTTTAACATAGCGAGACAGCTTTAAAATAAGCAACGGAAATCTCCGTTGCTTATTTTAAAGCTGTCTCGCTATGTTAAACCCATTTAACATAGCGAAACACTAAAAAAAAGCAACGGAGATCTTGCTTTCTCTGTTGCTTTTGCCCACAGTTCTGATGTCCTGCGCAGGCGCGCAGTACATCAGAACTGCCGCGGATGCCAGACATCTGCGGAAGGGCAGCAAACAGGCATTATACTATGCCATTATTTAAGAAAAGTAATAGTTTCTTTTCTTAAATAATGTCATGGTATAATAGCAATAACCCACTTCTGGGTGTGGGTAATGCTGTATTTACCCACGGTTGGCTTTGTTTGTTCCCTCGGGCTTCGCCCTCAGGACCAAACCACGCCAACCGTGGGTAAATCCAGCATTACCCACACCCAGGCGTGGGTTATTGTTATATTCATCTTTATGTATGTATACCTCCTTGCGGTCCTTGCGAAGCGCAGTTGTAGTATTGAAGTTAGTATTGTTATAAGAATGTTTATCTATTGCTATTACAAAAAAAAAAAAAAAAAGTTTTTCTTTTTTGTTTTATTTCCTAACTGCTACTACTTTTTATATTTCAGTGTGTATGTATCTTTACTGTACTTCTTTTTACATTGTGTTTTTGCATATGTCTTGGAGCTTTTCTCCCCGGGCCTCTACTGAAAATGGACATATATCCAGTTAGACTAGTCCGGTCAACAAATGTAAAATAAAATAAATAAATAATAAATAAATAAGAGGCGATCTCTACTTGACTTACAAAGCCATGTCTGACCCAGCTCTGTTAGAAATGCTACATTGCCAGAAATCCCAGTCCCTCTTTACCAAACGTTCCAGAGACCTCAACCTCATTACCACAATCAACAGAACATGATGGAGGGGCAGATTCATAACCCAGAGACTGCCCATGCTCTGGAATAGACTTCCCTTGCAAGTCAAGCAAAGCATCTCACTGGCCCTCTTCAAGAGAAATCTTGATGAGTGGATAGGAAATAGAAAGTTCACCCCGGGAATAACTCCAGTGGCTCTACTTGATAGAGGCACTGTGAACTAACATCGGGTGACACGATGCCAGGACACTTCTATGGGCTAGGCTTGTAAAGGCTCCAGGGCCTTTAGCCTAGTACAAACCTATAAACCTATGAACATGCACACACACACACACACACACACACACACACACACACACACACACACACACACACACACACACACACACACACACACACACACACACACACACATAAATGCATACCTGCTCTGTCTGTCTGGCTATCTATGTATTTCTATTTCTATCTATCCCCTAAATAATTTCCTATTGTCACCCAAGTAGATATAAACACACACACACACACACACACACACACACACACACACACACACACGCACACACACGCACACACACGCTCACACACACACACACACACACACACACACACACACACACACACACACAAACATGCATACCCAAACACACATGCAGACACACCTACAAACACAATCACTCCCACCCAAGACCACTCAGTATCTCTGCAGACCCCCACACACAGACATACAGACACACATGCACATGCACTCTGTTGCAAACACAGACACACACAAACCCGCACACAAGAACTCACACAACTACACACCCACACACAAACACTCACACAACCACCGCCACTACCTCTCTGCAGACACTTACCTGATTTTACCTTTCACATGGTCTCCTGCCGTGACTACAATGGGGGATTTCAGCTTTTTGGTCTTGTTTACCAACACAGTCTACCATGCTAAGTCACATGACCAAATGGTTATCTGAATTCTTCAGATGTGTAAATCTCATACCACAAGCATTTCTGGGAGAGACAACTTGGTTAATCTGCTGAGGACATGGATGTGGAAACAGCTACGACAGTGGTCATGTATGTCACATAAAATCACTGCAGTGGGCCTGTTTCTAAATCTGAAAGGGATATCACTAGTGCTAGCAGCCCCATGTGAGAGCATACCACTGGTGGTGGACTTTTCTGAATCCCAGCCTCTGATACACAATAATATCATGTTTTTTTTGGACCAGACAAATTCTACTGCACTTCCAGATGTGGAGAGGCTGCACCACCCCATACATCTGCTACTTCTATATACTCATTTTGACATTGTGTACCTCAGAAAATGGAGAATTCTCTGAGATATAACAGTTTCATACTTATAACATATATCACTTAATACCACCTAAAACTTTTTGAAGTTATGTGATTCACAATATAGTGTCTCAGACTTACAATTGGAAACCCCTTTATTAGGGCCATGATCCAGACAACAAAAATAAGCACAAAGGTAAAGACTGTATTCATACAAATTTAGTGTAGTCACTCAAATAGCAGGCCTTTAAGAGGTAGGAGTAAGATGAAATAAGAACACTCATAAGAAATTGAGGGAGGGAGAACATGTAAGTTATAATAACTATAAAGATCCAAATCAAACAACAGGTCTTGCAATTTGAAACCACTAACACTAGCAAGAATAGTACATGTCAAAAGATAAAAAATGAGCATGGATTCATATGTGTAAGGGTGGGCCTGGACAACAAACACTGAAGATGCATGTGGAGTTTACACACTAAAAAAACAATGATTTAACATTAATTTGTTTAGTGCAAGTGTCAACACAGGACAATAAGCACTGAACTTAAATTAAAGAGGTGGGAGATATAATTCATGACAATTAGCACTGAATGAAAAGGTCAGAATCCAGAGTTCATCTGAAATAATCTAGTGCTGGATTATGATTTATTGTAGAATGTTTGCTAAGAGAAGTTTTTTTTTTTCTTTTTATACTTTATTTTTTTTAGCTCTGATTTTCACTGTTTGTAGGAATAAAATGATATCTTGTAGATAGGAGATTTATTTTGAATTATATTTTTCCCCCTGATTTTCACTGTTTATTGATAAAAATGAATAGATTGCAGACAGGCAATCTCTAGCCATCCCAAGGGGGTGTAGACAGCTAAAAATTCACACAGACTGCAGACAAGACTATTCAAACCTTATTTGAAAAAATCCAGTGTTGGTTTGTGATTTATTCTGCAACTGCTTAGAAAGTTTGTGATTTATTCTGCAACTGCTTAGAAAGAAAAGATTTATTTTGATTTATATTTTATTTTTTACCTGATTCTGACTATTATCCATGTATTGGGGGTGTACTGCTTGCATTACACGCAGTCATCCCTGAACTACAGTCCTGTCAGCTGTTGCATTGCAAGGTAAATCTCTAACCTTCACAATACTTCTAAAGATTACTATTATATGGTATGCAAGGAAATATAGTGGGCTATGTAGATATAAGTAACATCCACATGGGACTACAGGTACCCAGTCCAATAGTATTTGTTCTCTAATAACTACTAGGCCTCATGGATGGAATATGCGCTACATCGGGCAAGAGAGTTGTTAAATAGTGTGGTCACATGATATTTGGACTACTACCTATCCAAGCAGATTATGTGCTATTGTTTCAACACATCCAAAACAGCAGTGTTCCCCTTATAACTGCTTTAACAGTAAGTCTGCAATAGTATATCAATAGACCATGCAGTCTCAGGGCTGTAACACAAAACTTGATCACACATTTCAAGTCACACGTAATGCAGGAATAACAATGTATATATCCGTGCTGTTGATTGTGCGATGAATGACTGCACTCTGTCTGGCAGCCTGTGGCTCAGTATACATTTATCAGTATACGTATGTAGTTCAGTGGACTAGGAAGGTTAACATAGGTGATGATACTGATACTTCTAATCTGGAATTAGGCACATCATTTGCATGTGAGGTATTATTATGCTGGTGTTTTCACACACTGTCAGTCTGTGCATGGTGTAACATTATGAACTTCAGTCATATATTAAGTACAGCAGACAGCTAGGGAATGCCGTGGAGATATTGAGTGATGTGCAGTACTGCAGAAACAGAGATAGATGTCAGTCTCTCTAACATACTTCTCAACCTGTTAGTGCAAGCAATCTGTTCAAAGCCCAACAAATGGGGGGGGGGGTCAGAGGCCCACAAATAGGGGCATATGTTAAATACTGCTCTCATAAACGTAAACAGTTGCTAAAATAAGAGGGTTTGTTTCAACAGCCATTTTTCTGAAGGATTTGAAGTCAGAAACTCAAATGTATGTCACTATTTAGTGATGTTAGTCCTATGTTCATCCAAGTGATTTGCCAGGAAACCAAAAATTTGATGAGGAACAGACCAAAACTATGAAATAAAACTCTGGACATTCTGTGAAACTCTGGAAAGTTGAGAGGTATAGCCTGTAACACACAAAATCCTGGACTGGAGTACAGGTAGGTGTGGCCTGGAGTCAATTTATAAGTACTGACAGTCACACTGGGCATGCCCAAACACTGAGATAAAATGAGAGCAATCCTGTTGCCCCATCATCAGACTGATCTGTTATGTCTAGGTATGTCTATACATACAGACATACACTTATACATATCCATCTGCTGCTATCTCTCTCTCACATACATAGTATATCTATCGCTATGTAGTGTCAAATAGATATATATATATATATATATATATATATATATATATATATATATATATATATATATATATATATATATATATATATATATATATATATATATATATATATATATATATATATATATATATCACAATGATAAATAGACTCTCCCCATATATCTATGTAACACATATACATATTCACACACACACAGCTACATTTATATATACATTCCTGTTAATTACATAAATATGTGTGTGGATGTCTGTATTGTCCTACATACCTTAATAATGGTGAGTAAATCTGCACTATCACACATCCATACTGTTGCTCAAAGGATAAGGGTGCAACAGTACATAATCCAATTACCTACAGACCCCTGTGCCTGCTGAATGTCACCATGTAGAGAGACGCAGATGAGCAGGTGGTATAATGTATAATGTTGTCAATGCACACAAAGACAGGCCACATTGTTCCTGCCCACAGATTTGGCAGTTTAACTGCAAGCACCCACATATGGCCATACTCATAAATGTACACACAAAGCTATGATAATAACAGTTATCCCACTGCTAGAATACTACATGCAGATAACAGTACAATGCAATATCACTCTGCGGACCAGAGATGCTGTTCAACACAAGTCTAGTCTGTGTAATGCACAAGTATTGTTCCTGCAATCACATATACAACAGACTCAACCTGTGGTGCATGCAATAAGTACTGTGATCTGTAGTGAATAAGACCAGATAGGTAGGGGCTGTAGTCTCACTCCAGACTACTTGATGCATGTGTGTGTGTGTGTGTGTGTGTGTGTGTGTGTGTGTGTGTGTGTGTGTGTGTCTGTGTGTGTGTGTAACCCTGCAAAACAACTGCCATGACCTCATGGCCTATCCACCTGCAATGGTTATGCATCTTTTAGCCTTGTCACTTGTTGCTGGCTTCCACAAAGCCAGATGATGTCACCCACCTTAAGACTACCAGCTGAAACTGTAGTATCCAGACTTATGTTATGGCACGTGCAATAAGTGCTGTGATCTCTAGTGTGTAAAACTAGATAGGTAGAGGTTCTAATCTTATTCCAGGTTACTTGGTGCACATGTGTGTCCCAATGGCATAATTGCGACCATCTTGGTAACAAGGAAATAGATAGCGTTTTCCAGTATTTTATTTGTAGCATGTGATGTGCCCCCCAAAGGACTGACCACAATGAGGCCTGCTGATGTCATCAAGCATAATATGTCCTGAACTGATAGTACTAGCAGACATGAGGTGTGTTGTGTGCAACACGTACTGTGATCTGTAATGTGTACATTACATAGGTAAGTGTCCCCATCTACATACAGCTTACTTGCACTATGTGTGTGCCTTGGCGTATCCTCTATGCAGTGATTAGAGTGGTGCTAGCCTCAATGTAGCCATGGTTGGGTGTGAGCCTGTTAGAACATTTTACCTCATGTTATGGAACCATAGGACATTTGAACTTTACTGGCATACTAGCCATACAGCCCTCACAGTCATAGACATCTTTATACCCATAGTTACAGGATCAGTACATATTGTCCTAGTCCAAGAGGTACACAGGCAGATACCCTGTATTGAGATAACAGTCACCCAGCCAATCATACAGATGGCATATGGTGAGGTGCACTGAGATGCTCTATGTGCCATTAGGCAGGGTTGTGTTTCAAGGGTGTATGTAAGTCTGCTAAACACATCTCTTCTCACAAGCATGTAGTACCAACGTCACATATGGGGTTAATGTCCTTACAGTGGGTTATCCATCTTCTATACCTCCTACAGATTGGCAGCATATGCAATCAAGCTGAGTCACACATATGCAAGTCACAGATCACCTCTGAGTAGTCTATATGCCATAGGTGACAATGACACTCATTGCAGACTACCCCTATTGAACACATACTGAAGACGTGAAGTGACCTTGTGAGGGTCATACTGTTATGTGCACTTGACAGTACTGCTTGTAAAGGTACATCACCAAATGGCCATTGAACTCAGACATTGGCATGCTGAGCGAAGAGTACTTGGAGGTTATGAGTATGTCACTTACAGGTGAATGTGGCTTCAGCTATGCCATATGATTCCTGCCATATCACTGTAGAGATATGGTGAGGCACATTAGGTGTAAATCTGTGTGGCCAGGTTTGTGTGCCCAGTTGATTCACTCCTGACTATGTACATCACATGTTGCGACTGATGTGCTACTTACCATGACTGTACATAGTTCTAACCGATGGAACTGATACTACATACATAAATATTTGCATGGAGTTTATGGCCATTACTATGTCAACAGGCATGTGTTCGCAATACCCTCTTGCAGGATAGTGACATACCAGAGAGATTCTATCAGTGTTCACAATTTGCAGACATCAGCCAACATTGTTAGCCACAGTCAGTCAGTAGTCCCATGTATTGTGGTTGAATGGATTCCAAACAGTAGAGGACCCAGAACTGTGTCCTGCTGGGCACTGCTGCTGACAGATCAGCTATTGTAGGCAGATGTCCCTATGTTGTGTTTGTTTGCCAGCAATGGTCCACTTAGTGACCCCTACAATGACAGTATCGTGGATGGCTAAGTGGGTGTTTTATAAATGTTGCCTGAGTGGGGGATATAGTCAGACAGCTTGGCTAAATCTAGGGGGTTGCATGTCCTGATGTATCTTCACCCAGGTCCATGGTGACTGCCTCATACATGTCCACCACTCGTAACAGTCATGTTCCCCTGTCACACATCCAAGCTGTGTACAGTCAACTGTATGTAGAACACATATATGTGTGCTGATCAGCTCTGTGATGATCGCCCCTATGGGCATACAGATATAGATACTCAGACAAAGAGGTGTATAGTTATGTTGGTCAGTGGATGCACCACCTCTGTGCAAGGGTATAACAGGTGCCATTGTCCACTCAGCCGGTGTGCAGCCAGTAGTGCCAGTATGATTGCAAGGGTGTTCCAATGGTGTTAGTAATCCTTGTCAGATCACATGTGGGATCCAACCTGGAATGTTAGCATATGCAAAAGATGTTGTGTATCTTTCAATGACAGGCCAGTTATGAACTGTTCTGTAAATATGGAAGTTATGGGACAGGTTGTAGGAATGTCACGTGTCACATATGGTGGGGACAATGGAGTGTAGTTGACACAGACAGTGTGAATGTACAGGTCAGGTAAAAGTCCAGACCCATCATATGTGGCACTATGGCGTATGATGTCACCGACAATCTGGGCCTGTCCTTTGAGGTCACATATGAAACTGCACTGTGCGTTGTGGTTCTGCTTTGCATAGGTGGCTACTTTTGTCACTTACTGTGTCTACTCAACATCACAATAACACTATGCTTCTTTTAGCTGAGGAGGTAGTTTCTCCATGTCAAGGGGGGCACCCTCATCCCAACTGTCACACAACACTGTCCACCTGTTATTGTACAGCCTATTAATGGCAGTTGTCCACCACTCAGGTTTGCTGAGCCATGATGAGCCTGTGTCCCCCCTGTCACATACAGCTGAGTTCATACCATTGTAATACTGCTGAAATAATGCATGGGTGTAGAGCTCTGCATACCTGCCTGTCCCATCTGAAGGAGGAGGTGCAGTCACTCTATGTTAACCATCCCACAGGAGGTACTAAATGGCTGTCTGGACATATATGTCTGCATTGTCTGCAAGGAGAGGGTACATGATGGTAGTTCTAGCAAGACTGAGCTGTGGCCAGATCACACCAAGGAGGACCTGTACTGGTCACCCATATTAGTAAACACAGGATGCACTATGTTCTTTCCCCATGTGGGATGTCATGGTACTGCTATAGGGCATATTAAGTAAGAACCTGGATCATCCTTTCGGCAAGTGAGCCAAACATGACTAAGCAACACAGTGTGTACATATTACACTTCCATAATGTGTTTGTCTGTGCTCTGTACAGACACCTTGCATGACTCTCTTCCTGCAACATGCTGGAAGGGACTGCAACACTTACTTGCACGGAGGACAACTATCATGTAGTGCCAAGCAGTGCCCCCCCCAGATCTCTGAGTCATGTCACCTGAAATGCCATGATAGGAGTTAGCATGGATATGAGCACTGACAGTGTCATATACCTACTGATACTGGATGATACACTGTTATGTTCGCGCAAGGCCAGATCATGCCTACTGATTGTAACTGGTGGAGCCCATTGACTGTTACACTATGCAATGGATGTCGGACATTAGTCTCACTCCACCAACCATGGTCTGACAAGGTGTATGACAATATTAGGCTAGCAGGCCATGCTGGAAACTGTGTACATTATGTACAGTGTGTTATGTCAGCTGGTGGATAGGTAGGTGTCTGACAGTCATAGTCTGGGAACATAGCATTGGGAGACCTACACTGCAATTACAGCAGTCACCAGAGGGGTTCACCATCCTCCATTATTGGTATACCCCTTCTACCTATTCCCTCTCTGCAGTCACAGCCACTGTCAATGACCTCTGACTGAATACATTAGCAGGTGATTGCATATCAGGAGCTATCAAAGAATCCCACAACAAAGCAATAGTTATCCAGGATGGCCTAAGACACAGTCAGCTGTTGTCTGAGCCACTAACAAACACTAAATTCCAATGACTGCACAATACTATCCTGTGGGAAATCATCCACCCTGCAAAATATTGTAGTGTCCATACACTGCACACATTTGAGACATTACACATGGAGTTATGGACATAGAGAGTAATGCAACCTTTGATTTTCACTCTTTGGCAAGCTGTGGGAAAACATTCACTGTTGTACAACCTATACCGACAGGTTTGGGATCTAAATCCCAGACTGCCACTGCTATACTGAATCTGGCAGTCATCACACCTATCATTGTATGCAGTGGCACCCTTGGCATGTCATAACACAGACATATCATACAGTTGTAGCAACCACACAGGTTCCATGGTCCACCAATTCACAGTGTAGATAACATGTCCTATGGAATCCATGTGATGACCTTACATGTGTAGTTTGTCTGCTAAATGCTTTGTAGGGGTTGTCTAAGGCGCCATAAAAGGAGGTGTTGGATCCCACTGTGTACCTCCCATGTATCAATGACAGGACTAACATATCTCACTTGTTCTTCACACCCGCAACATCACTGTGCTACATATAGTACATGCTGGAGAGACAGGTATGAAACACAGAGCACCCTGCATGAAACAGGCCCCCCATACATGTGAAGCACACATCTGCTGTGACACACATCATGCGCAGGTTACACAGTGGGATGCAGAACACGACAATCATTACCGGTCTTGGGCAACTGTCTGTACTGGGAACAGGATATTTGTAGATGGGTCATCTCCATCACCACAGCCTATAGATGTGTTAGTTCCCAAAACCCTGGTGATAATTACCAAGGGTAGCAGACCTTTTCACAGATTAGGGATGCATGAGTATGCTGAATGTTGCCTTTGTCCTTGTTAGCCTGTTATGCACATATGAACCTATGGAGCCATGCACTTATAGTGCCATACCTTGATGAATATATATTTCTGCTGTGCTGGCATGCCATCCTGTGCTGCTGTATTGTTGCTGTGTATCCATAGGTTATCCCAACAGACTCCTAGAACAGAAACATAAACAGGTCCACGACACACCTGTCACTGTGTAACTAAACAGCCACTACAACCTCATAAAACATAAGGTACACAAAATTTATGTGGCATACTCATGACAAATGCCAGCATACAGTATCTGTCGGTAAACACTACAAATGGCACGGCAAGACAACATTGCATTACATAAGTACATGTTAAGTAATATAGTCACCCTGTGCATCAGACACATAGCTTCATTTCCCTGCATAGAAGGCAGGGATGACAGGGATGTGGCACAGGTATCATCACTTGCACATGGTGTTGTCTGGGGGTGCAGGAGGCCTAGGCTGACCCACATAGTTGACAGCATGTGTGTGAATCAGGAAGGGAAGCAGGTAAGATGGATCATGGAAAGGTACCGTGTGTGTGTGTGTGTAGGTGACCTGCATTTGACAGTGGTGTGTAAGTGTGTGCATGTACACAGTCAAGCTCAGTGCTCCCCTCACATTTGCGCATGTTGGACAGCTTTGGACCATACATGGTAGAGTTGACAGTTCACCATCTCTGGGGCCAAACACAGGAACTGACTCGGCCAGGAGTTGCACTGGCACCTTCATGTCCAAGCTCAGAAGTAGTGCTAGCACCTGACAATAACTAGTGTCTGCTGGGACCGTGTCCCCCATGAGAACACCCAGGACCACAAGCTCTTGGCCTGCCATGTCATGGTGTGGACAATACACTCCGTTCTGTAGCACTGGATGTACTGCCACTATGGGACCGTGATTGTGCATGACCATGTGGACTCTCAGCAGATGGGGTTACTGACCTGCATCCACACGTCCGATGCTCATCTCCATCATAGACAATGTGTGGTCCAGGATAGACACTGTCTCAACTTACCTTCTGTCCACTGCATCAGTGAACCGATCCAGGGTGTAGCCAAAGTGGTAGAGGCAATCACAGATATCAAACTGTGCTGCATCTATAACCATAAGCATAAGTCTGGTGTTTCATTCAGAACATGCCTGTACCTCCAGGATGGCTCAAAACATGCAATGAATGACCAGTGATATGATATCTGCAACAGATAGTGGACAGACAGCAGGCCTCCTACAAGCACCCCTATCAATCCACTTGTGTGGAACCTCACCCAATCTCTGGCTATGGCCACTGTCTACATTCACTGGAGCCACGGTTGCCACACTTTCCTATTCAATGTCCCCACCCTCTGACTATCCAATATCTGTGGCCTCTGGGGACTGGGTATGTGTGGGCATACTGACTGTGTGCAGTTACAATGAGGGCAGAAGTAGGATGTCAACCTCTGGGAGATATTCAGCCCCTGAACCCCTCACCTGTGCCTCAATGTGGCCATTATGATCTTCATTAGAGTCTGAGGACACATCAGATTGTTTAGGGGACAGATACCAACCCCTCTGGTCACCTGTGATAACAAAGAAAAAAGTAGTACATTAATACCTGCACTATTATGGTCTGCAGTACTATGTTGTGGTATATATAAGTCTCTGTACACTGTCATCACTATGGCAGACCTGTTGAAAAACCAACCTCATATAGTAGGACATGAGGACAATATTCTTTCCACTAACAGCTGCAGTGACTTGACAATAGCATTTCATTACACTGCAATCTCATTAGCAACAGTGAGATACACTGTTGACATTTGTGTAGACTCTGCACAGTTGACACATAAGACACTTTGTAGTTTCCTGACAATACCATCACACCTATCAGTGTTGTCACACCTACAAGGCATAGGTATGACTCTCACATGTGTACAGTCAGAAAATATGTGTGCAATTGGCAATCATGCTGATAGTACAGCAATGCAGACAACATGCCTGGGATGGCAGTCTAGGGATAACACTGCAGTAAACATGCATCTATAACAAAATAGTGCCATGCTTACCAGGAGGAGGACCAGAGGCTTGGACAATACCTGATGGACCTCAGAAAAGATGAGGGAGAGGTAATGTCAGTACCACCACATGTTGCAGCACAACAAGGTAATATGTCCATATATCTCACATTTACAGTAGTCACTGTGTTAATTGTTGTATTGGTCACATTCTGAGTATGAGAGTAAAATTGAGGTTAATCCCCCCCCCCCCAAAGACCAAAGACCTGACACTCAAGTAAATGTATGCACACCATAACACACTGAATGGTACAGTTTTACAATGCTGATCAAACTAAGCTTACCTCCATGCTCATCTTCTGTGGAAACTGGCACCCATATCCATGATGTCTGGTGTGATAGATAGCTGGGAGCTGTTGTGTGTACCTAGGATAGTCATTGTTCCACTGCAGGCCCTCCACTGGTGATGCCACAATCCCTGGCTACAACTGCAGCTTTTCTTCATGCAGCATTGATCATATCCATTGTGCAGTGTCAAACCTGCTCATACGCCCTGCCCTGATGACCCCTCACATTCACCTCATGGCGATGATTAGCCCACAATGAAGCCCCCTGTTCCCTGTTTTGCTTCCTCCTGAAGAGTAGGATGTCATGATGTTGCCACAGTCCTTTAAGTATAATTTCATTCTCTGCATCTGTGAAAGGTGCACAGTGTCTATGGTAAATGATTCCTGAAAGACAACCAAATGGGAACACATTACAGGATCACATACATGGAAGTGCACTATGTAGAGATACAGCAAGGACAAACTGGCTGGCACTATCCACTGCTTGCTCACACATCATACTCCACAGTATGTAAACATACTAAGTGTGTGGATACAACTGGGGTAGTAGCAATGGTCAGCTATTCTGTGTATGCCATGACAGATACTTGTGTATGATTATACACCCAACACTGGAGTCTATTGTAGTGTGTCCCCTAGGGGCAATAGTCAGCTATTCCTGTGTGTGCCATGACAGATACTGCTGTATGATCATACACCTAACACTGAAGTCTACTGTAGTGCGTCTCCTATGAGCAACCCAATGATAATATGTCAAAAGAACAGTGCCAAACAAATAGCAGTGTGAATTTACAACCACTATAAAGGGACTGTCCAACGGCACCAATGTGCCACAATGACAATTAACAATGCACCCTTGATATATTGTACATCCCGTGTAAGTCCAAGAAAGCAAGAGATCAATGACATGCCATTATCACAGGCCTAAGAAAGGCTTAATGCTGTAATCCCTATTCCCTGTAGGTATATTCACCCATCTGCATCCTGTTGTACACAAAAATGGTTACATACCTGATGGAGTTCAGTACCCCTCTGTTGATAAGTGGTTAGCAAATTTTTCACAAACGTGTTCTGTGTGAGTAATATCTCATACAGAATGGCTCCCCACAGTTTTCTGTCTGCCTTTTTAACATGCTTCTCATGAGCAGGTGATTGCCTCTTAACCAATCTGTGGGTCTGAAATGTTAATTGCAGCCAACACAACTTATTTGCACTATCATCAGCCAATGACATGCAACCACTGTACAATATATAAAGAGAGAGAGCACCACGGCAAAGGCAGGTTGTAGAAACAAATAAAATATTTATTTAAGTAAGCGCTTTGACGTCTCGATGGACGCTTCCTCAGACTTCAACATAATACAACTCAAGAGATGCATTTTATATACAACAATAAAATCAATTAAACAATTAACCAATTAGAAAGCCTTCATCCCTTATCTTAAAGAAACATATGCATATATATCATGCTCAGTCAGTGTTCTAAATGCACTTAAATTTATATTATTTAAAAATTCATATATAGAAAAATTCATATATAGAAAATTCATATTAAAAAAAATATATATATGTATATATATATATATATATATATATATATATATATATATATATGGGTCTACTATGGTTGATTGAAAACTCACTTGACTGAAAATGAAATTACAAGGACCACTTCACTGAAAGCTCACTTCACTGAAAACTCATTTCTTTGAAACTCATTTTATTGAAAGTTATAAATGGCCTTTTCCCCACTGTAGTGCGACCCTGGAGTTAGTATATAAAGTAAGGGGGGTGTGGGGGGCACATATTATAAACATTTTAAACTATACACAGTGATACGTACAAGTGCAATCAATAACTGTTTCCAAAAGCGAATATATAACCAAGATATGTGGGGGGCTTCACCCCCACCCCCTTACTTTATATACTAACTCCAGGGATGCACTACAGTGGGGAAAAAGCCATTTATAACTTTCAACTAAATGAGTTTCAGTCAAGTGAGTTTTCAGTGAAGTGAGCTTTCAGTGAAATGGTCCTAGTAATTTCATTTTCAATCAAGTGAGTTTTCAATCAACCGTAGTAGACCCATATATATATATATATATATATATATATATATATATATATATATATATACACACTATTAAAAATCATGAATATATACAGTGATTATATCCCATATAACAATTTCATATAGACATTTCATAAAGATATAATTAACTGTGAATAAATACATCAATGCTTTAAAGGCCTGTCAGCTAGAAATGGTCTCAGTGCTACTTTGTCATTGAGACCAAATCCCTTATCTGCTTGCATCTTGATTATCCATCTAATTTCCCTTTGCTCTGTTTGATTTTTAAAATTATCCAGCCTACACGTATGATGTACTATTTCTAGTACTAGAAACAAAAATCTATGGGTAGTACCATATTCTAAACTGTGTTTGGCTAAAGCATTTCCTTCATCTTCTTTATTAATGGCATAGATATGCTCCCTAACTCGATCTCTCAATGTACGATTGGTCATCCCTATATAGAAACATGGGTATTGTGTACAGTATGCTAAATAGATGACATCCCTACTTGAGAGACTGGAACCTCAGCACTGAAATAAATAGGACATGCTGGAGGGACAGATTCATAACCCAGAGGCTCCCTTCACTCTGGAATAAAATCCCAGTCCAGGTTAGGCAGAGTCCCTCATTGACTCTCTTCAAGAGGAATCTTGATGAGTGGATGGGAGATCGTAGGTTTACCCCGGGTATCACTTCTGTGTCACTGTTAGACAGAGGCACAGTATACTAACCTCGAAAAAGGGCATAGCAAAATTAATTTAAAATGGGTGGCGAAAGCCAAACACACTCTGGCTAGGCTTATAAATGCCCTAGGGCAGATAGCCTAGTATGAACCTATGAACCTATTAAGTGCATTTAGAACACTGACTGAGCATGATATATATGCATACATTTCTTTAAGAGAAGGCATGAAGGATTTCTAATTTGTTAATTGTTTAATTGATTTTATTGTTGTATATAAGCTGCATCTCTTGAGTTGTATTATGTTGAAGTCTGAGGAAGCATCCATCGAGACGTGTAAACGCTTACTTAAATAAATATTTTATTTGTTTTTACAACCTGCCTTTGCCATGGGGCTCTCTCTCTCTTTCTCTTTATCTTTTGGACTTTTGTTGTTTATTGAGAGGAGCTTTGCACACTAGCCATTGTGTGTATTCCTGCAAATATATAAAGCCTTCATGTAGATGAGGGCCCCTTTCTGATATGTTGTGCTGGACATTACTGGTTTAAGGAGACTACATCATCGTGGAAGGTAGGTATGTAGCAGAAACCTTTACATAGAGATGTGTGTGCTACAGGCTGCAGCTGCTGCTGCAGGTAATAGACATATGCAGAAAGTGTGAACACTTTGGAGGACAACAAGCTGTAGGAGTAACTGTGGGAGCTGTGTCAGCCTTGTTGTAGAGGCAGAGCTAGAGTGAGGCTACCCTTTCCACTCCAGTTAAGGCATGTGCTTAAGGTAAGTGTGTTAGGCAATGGTATCACTAACAGAGTACTAGGCAACATGTTTGGTGTGTCCTTGAGCAAGATGGGGTAAAAATATAAAAATATGTCTACCATCTGGACAACTACCAGGCCATGTGTTATAGTCTGGTAGTAATCTGCAGCATGTGTGAGGGCAGGCCTTGTTAGAAGCAGGAATTTCCAATGTGTATGCAAACTGTGCAGCTGTGATAATCTGCACTGTTACTTTGGAAGGATTGCGTGGTTCTTTCTGATATTAGTGTCCCTCATTTGCAGTACCTGAGTTGACGTTCTCTGTAAATGCATATTAATGCATTACTTAACACTTTGTGCACATATAGTATTGCTCTAGGGATATGTGAAGTGTGCTCCTACCTGTAGGCCTGTGATTTCCATCAGTAAAAAGCAGACATGTCATTTGAAATGTATTGTGTGTATAAAGAGTGCATGATTCAGTCATTAATTGCTGCCTTCACAATACTGTAAATTCATTTCTACACTCCACTGGAACCCAAGACTGTGTGTGGCAGAATGCACCATTTGCAAGGCATTTAACAGACTGACTTACTGCTACAGCAGATGCATTTGCAAGATATATGTGCACACATACAGGCTGTGAAAAACATTTTCTCCATCTATCAGTACATGCATGGTTTTATATGGATGTATTTTTGCACCATGGTCCCAGCTGAACATATATTTTGCCATTAATTCCTTAGCAGGTGTCTTTCTACATGTTGCAGATGAAAGGCACATTTAACTGCTATCAAAGGCTTCACTTACATCCATTATTATGTCTTTGGGTTTTTAATGGTGTAGTATTGCACCAGAGTCTAAGGTGCGCTCCCATTTTTTTCCATTACATTTTAATCAAGTTTACACTGCGTGGCATGCAGCTCTACTGAAGCACGCTTAATGATTGTAACTGGTAATTACTATGTTTTGTTTAAACCACCTGTTTTAATTAAGAGTTGTGTGGTGTAGCAGGTTAATGCAGTGGTCTGCAGATGTGATGGTCTTGGGTTCAAAACATGGGGTAGGTGTTTATTTTGTAAGTGTGTCTTACAATTTTAAAAACGCATATAGTCAATATAGCTTTATCTAGCTGAGCTGAGTGAAGCAGAGTGATGTGGTGCATTGTGCAGTGCTGCACTAAAAATATAAAGAAAAGAAAAATGGGGAGAAAGGACAGTGGTGAAATGGAATGCAAGCAGTGGGAAAAACATAGTGAAAGGCAGGTAGGGATGTGCAGGAATGGTGTAGGAAAGAACTATAGCTATCCATTTCTTGTACAGCAACAACTGTGCACTTTGACAGAATGTGTACATGACTTTGATCTCTCATCCCCAGAAAGAAGGGTGAGGACAACATAAATGCATTGTCAAGTCAATTGGACCAGATTATGTGTGTCCAGTGGACACATGCAAAATGGAGAGCTATGTATGGGACGATACTTTTTTTGGGGGGGATAGGGGCCCATTTTTTTTTTTAAGGTGAGAGTGGAATGTTGGAGAAGGGCATTAGGTACATGTGGGGGAGGTAAGTTGGTAGTTGAGAATGCACTTGCAGACAGACAACACAGACAAGACAGTAGACAGGGATGGAGTGTGACACATGAGGGATGTGAACACCTTGGATAGGGAGGGTATTGTGGAATCTAAGTCCAGTGTATCTCCAAAAGGCATCAGCTTGACTCACATCCTGAACCATGAGACTGTTGGCGCTGCTTCTTCACTACACCAGGGGTGGCAGTGCTGCAGGCTGGGAACCAGGGCAAGGCTGCAAGACCAGGTTGGCCAGCATGCTCTCAATCCGGCACAGATGGCAGTCAAACCAACACTAGACTCTCCTGCACACCAAGACCCGGGTGACAACTCCCCCTCCACCACCACTCCCAGAGGGGGGCCCATCCCCATCCCATGGGGTAGTACTAACTGTCACCACAGGTAGTGCAGAGGCAGCAGAGGGGGAACCACTGGACTGGGTCCCAGACCTGTTGAGGCAAAGTAGGCAGATCCACTGGAACTGGCCTACCTTGACGCGCTGTGGTGGATGAGTTATAGCAATAAGTTAAGGTTAGAAATAACCAAACCATTGTTAGTTTTAACAGAATGGAACATCATTTAAATTAATCCAAATACATATTAATGTATATTAGGTGTAACATAACATTAAATAACATAACAGTCAATATGCTAACAGCATGTCAGTAAGAATTAAATCATGAGACCAACAAAACAGTTAGTTTAACAAAATATGTTAATAGTGAATCATAATAAAATATAACAATAATAAACCACATTTTTCAACAGTTAGCTAGTTTAACAAAATATGTTATTATTAAATCATAATAATAAATAACAATAATAAATAAATGAAGATAAGGGGCAGGGAGAGACAAAAAAACATTCCATTACTGACATTGCAGATTATATCCCTAAAAGCACTGATAATAAATACTCTACATGTGAGTAGTGTCAGTTTTGAGTACAGTGACTACAATTCTCCTGTAGCTGATGTAGCACATACATACCTCTCAAGCTGTTAGCATGGGTCAGTATGAACCAAGCAATAACAAACACAGATACACAATTGCACAGAGCAGTGTCACATAATGTGGACTTATATAACTACCAAAGGTGTTCTTTAAGTGGATTTGATAATAAATTCCATTCCAGGTAATCATTTGCCTGGTAATCCTGTGACAAACGGATAAGGCAGTTTTAATTACATTACAGGAAATTCCAACACTTGAGTGGCATGTTCGTGTACCATACATAAACTCAGCAGCCGTTATGCCTTAGTTGGCAAGCATGGGAATAGAACCCAATAGCTGTGACTGCAGTGGACATCTGCAAATACTGTAATATGTGACTACAGCAACTTAGTACAGACATGCAAGGAATGCAGCTGCATCTCAGCATCTGGCCACTAGATGGCACCCTCTCCCCACTAATCTATTTCCATTCTAATAACTCTCTTGTATTCTGTTTAATCTTTACCTTTTTCCCCTTAAAACACCAAAGCCCTAATCTTACTTTCCTCTCTTAAATCACTGTAGCCCATTCTATCCAACTACACCCCTGTCCCCTCTACATACCTGTTGCAATCCTCACTCCACTGATAGGTTCTTGATCTTCCCTTGCCTTCCTTGAGTTGAACTCCGCCTCCTCACGGGCTCACTCCGCTCCCCTACCCTGCCCCCAAATTCCACCCACCCCCAGCACCTCTACCTTTATCTTCTACAAACCACACCCACCACTCAAATTATCCAATCAAGCTCTCTCTTCCTGGAACCGCCCATTCCCTTACCCCACCCACTCTCACCTCTAATTACTTCTCTTACCCCACCCACTCTCACCTCTAATCACTTCACTAACAAACACCCCAAAACCACCACCACAACAAATACTCTGTTCCCCACTACTTTCTTTAATTTTATAATCATTGCCTGCTCCAAAACAAATATCATCACTCTTGCGTTTTCAAACAGCTTAGTAACTACATAACAACTCTTAACAACCTCATTACATTATGCTTGAAAAACCTATATACATCTCCTTTCTACTACTATCACTCCTACTGAGTTCCTATATCTTCCACCTTACCTATCCCAATATTATCTATTATTCCCAATCCTTCCACACAACTAACCATCTGAACATACCTCTCCAACACTCACACACCCCAATTTCGCCACACCTATATC
This sequence comes from Protopterus annectens, assembly GCF_019279795.1. NCBI lineage: Eukaryota > Metazoa > Chordata > Ceratodontiformes > Protopteridae > Protopterus > Protopterus annectens. The sequence continues at coordinate 1,013,312,973 of NC_056729.1, forward strand.
CTATAAATACCCAACTACTTTTTCAATATAAACTTCTTACCTCACATAGATATTTCACTCCCATAATTACTAGAAAGTCTTCCAGTATCATAATCAAGTCCAATGTATACTTTAAACTCTCAAGTTACCTCCCTAACTTCACCCTATACACAATTACCAGTCTACAATCAGGAGATATCCATCCTAACCCAGGTCCCCCCTCATCAAAAACTACTAACAAGTCCATATTATTTACTGCTCTAAACTCCCAAAGCATAGTCAACAAAATTCCAAACCTGCATGCTTGGCTCACACACAACAAACCTGACATCCTATCCATCTCTGAAACATGGTTAAAACCCCACATAAAAGACTCTGAAATCCCACCCAACTATTCTATTATTAGAAAAGACAGATCTCATAAAAAAGGGGGTGGTATAGCTCTACTATACTCATCATCGATATCAGTTACTCCCTATAATAAACCCACTCCCCACTTTAACAATGCTGAATTACTACTAACACTACTACAAATCAACAAGCTCAAGCATATATGTATAGCCTCCATCTACATCCCTCCTGGTGATAATATTTCTACACTTGAAGACATCCTCTTCTGGCTCTCCACTAACATCAGCAACGAAACTATAATCCTAGGAGACATGAATATAAATTCTCAGCTCATCAATTCTACAACCCGCCCCTCAAAAAACCTGCCCAATGGCAGTATCCTTGACTGGATCCTAGTCTCTCACCCCCACTACTTCTCTAACAGTGGTACTCTTCCTGATCTTCTTAGTGATCACTTACCCACATTTACACACCGTCTCCCTTCACCCCTTCATCATACCCATAACTTCATTACTTCTCTTAACCTAAAAAACTTTAACCCTACAGCTTTCATTAACTCTCTAAAGGCAATAAATTGGAATACTCTAAAAACACTTCCTCTAGATAATGCAGTCACCCATTTCAACACTACCTTCTTAAACCTCTTAAACCATCATGCTCCCCTAAGAACAAAAAGAATAAAAACCAAAACTGCCCCATGGCTTACAAAAAATACACTTGCTACAATGCGGCAAAGAGACAAACCCTGGACCCAATACCATAAAAATAAACCCCCCCCTCATCTACAACGAATACAAAACACTTCGAAATAAAGTAAAGAAACTCATCACCACTGACAGACAAAACTACTTCTCCTTACTCCAAAACAACAATAAAACAAACCCTCAAAAATTCTGGAAAAGTATCTCCACTCTCCTTAATCCCAGTAAACCAGACATCCCCACTCCCGATCCAAACACTCTTGACATAGACCTGGCTACTCAATTTAACTCCTTCTTCATCGATTCTATTTCCAAACTAACCTCATCTTTCTCCGACATCTCCACTCCCTCCAAACCAGCTCCACCCTCATCTTCTTACCTTCCACCTTCAAACACTAGTTCACTACCTATCCAATCTTCCAATTCTACAACCTTCACCACCCACTCCACTCTCCCTTCCTCCTCATCTCTCCCACCTCCAAATATCCCCTCCCCCCACTCTCCACATTTCTCACTAAAACCCATACCCACTTCTACCATAAAAAACTCCTTCTAAAGCTGAAGTCTGGTTCAAATGCTCCCGAAAATATTCCTTCACAATTCCTCAGCATAGCTGCTGAAGCCATTGCCTACCCCATTAGTATTTTAATCAACCGCTCTGTCCAAGAAAGCACAGTTCCCCATATCTGGAAAAAGGCCTTTATCATACCTTTACATAAAGGAGGTAACAATAACAATGTCTCCAACTTTCGTCCCATCGCTATCCTGTCTCCCATCTCCAAACTCCTTGAAAAGTGTATCCAACTACAACTCCTACCATATCTCATTGATAACAACCTACTAACTCCCACACAACATGGCTTCAGACAAGGCCACAGTACTATGACAGCCCTCCTCTCCTTCCTGGAAACAGTAAATAAAGCCCGAGACTCTGGTCATATTGTTTCTACCCTTCTACTGGATCTTTCTAAGGCCTTTGACACCATCTCCCATAACCTTCTTCTAGCTAAACTCTCTAAACTTAACCTATCACTTTCCTCTCTGAACTGGTTCTCCAGTTACTTATCCAACAGACATCAAGCAGTAAAATGGAAAAAGGCCACCTCCTCATTCCTTAATACCCCAACTGGTGTTCCACAAGGTTCAATATTAGGCCCCCTCCTCTTCAACATCTTTATTAATGACTTCCGCAACTCCATCCCATTCTCAAACATCATTCAATATGCAGACGACTCAACTATTATTTGCTCTGCCACTTCAGCCTCTTTACTTCTAAAGCTAACTCAAGACGCTTTTTCAACCACTGAACAATGGATGAAAACTAATCACTTAGCACTCAATGCTTCTAAAACCAAATTAATGGTATTCCCTCCCTCAAAAGCCACCCCTCTCAACACAAACACTTTCTGTATTTCTAGTCAAAACAACACAACTCTGGAACTGGTATCAGAGACCAAGCTACTTGGTGTCCAAATTGACAATCAGCTCAAATTTAATTCCCACATACAACTAAACATAAAAAAAATCCATCAAAAATTAGTTATGCTCTACCGTCAATACCATTAGCTTACACCCTCCACTAAACTCACCCTCTCTACATCCTTTCTCATCCCCTCCCTTCTCTATGGATCTCCACTCCTAACTAATCTACAATCATCTCTGAAAAATCAACTCTCATGTTGTTACAACAAAATTGCCATGTTTGCCACTAGCCAGAGGTTCTACTCACCATTGTTCCTCTCTCCACAAACTAAATTGGCTAGAACTACCCAACCACCTTATCTATACCCAACTAACTCTGGCCCACAAGCTTATTTTCAACCCCTCAATCTGTCCCTCCCTCTCCTCTGCCTTTAAAATGCATCTACCCAACAGAGTACTAAGGTCTAACAACCAAAATCTTCTTGAAATACACACACCAGCTCGTCCACCAGGCAAATACCTTCTATACTTTAGTCTGGCATGACTCTGGAACTCCCTACCATCACCCATTCATGTTACCCCTACTAACTCTACCTTCAAAAAACTCTTTGTTCATACCTAGCCTCCCAATGGGAATGCTCTAGCTGCCACCCTACATAACTTGCACTGCTAACCTTCTTTCTCTCATAACTATATAGTTTACACTTTAAACTTCCATTTCTGCTCCTTTTTGTCAATAAATAAATACAACATCTTTGTTGATTTATCCCCATCAACCTGTTTGCTAATGTAGCCCATCACTAGTACGAAAAGCAGTGGGCACATAAATGAACCCTGATGCGCAGCCAATCCCACAGGGAACCCCTTAGCTAGACTGAACACTGTTCATACTTCAGTAATTGGGTTCCCTGTACATAGTTTGCACTAATCTTAGCGTCTGTTTTTTGGACTTCAAACCACCACAGGACTGCCCAAATCATCTCCTTGGGACCTTGTCATATGATTTCTTCAAATGTAAGAACCGTCACTTGGACTCTTCTCATCTCTAGATTCCTCTCAACTATCTGTCTCACTGCAAACATTGGATAAGTTGTGATACATCCTGATCTGAAGTCCTACTTCTACCTACTCTGTGTACTCATTTATCAGTCATATGAAAGTTGTTACAGTGCGTCCATGAACATCAACATACTAACCATACATGGTTTTGGCAGGAATCAATCCGAGTGTAAACAAATACTCTAGATTTACAATGATGACACATTTTATCGCAGAAATTGTCTCTGTTAAATGAAATATTTTATCTATAATTAGTATAACCAAAACTTTTATTGTCATTTTTGCTTTAGAAACTGTATGTTTAAATGCAATGTTTCTACTAGTACTTTTGTACATACTGTAACAAAAGCTTTGATTGTAATTTTGTTTGTAATTATTGTTTTGTTTTTGGAGCTTTTCTCCCCAGGACTCCATTGAAAATGGGTTCTTCTAGGCCCAATGGACTATCCTGGTAAACCAACTGCAAATAAATAAATAAATAAAATAAATGCAGCTATACTGGACATAGCTAGATAGATTTATTTAGGAATCAGCAATGCTGATTAACACTTAGTTGGTATTACTGATAAGGGTCTGTAAAATCTAAACAAAATATCTGCTCATAACATGGGCTAACTCACCCTTATACCTTTTGTTCATGGGGTGGGAGAAAATGAGAAAATTATGTGACTGAAAATGGCTTGAAGACAACCTTGAATGATATTATGAGTTGAACAATACATGTTACAGGACATTTGTTTTGCATTCTAGAACTATTGCTATACTTGACTGCAGTGATAGTAGAACATACATGAACAGAATACAGCCGTACTGCATATGTAACAGATTTATTTAAGAATCAACAGTACTGCTTAACACTTTATTGGTATTACTGATAAATGTCTGTGAAGTCCACACAATATCTGTCTATAGAGTGGGCTACCTCACCCATTTACCTTTATTACCTGGAGTAGGAGGAACAGAGAGCATTATGTGACCAATACTGGCCTGGAAACAGCCTTGGATCAAACTATGAGTTAAGCAATACAGTTTGCAGGCCATTAGTTTTATATTCTACAGTTATTACAATGTTACACTTGACTGCAGCAACCTTGCCATAGACAAGCAATGCATACAGCTCTGCTGCAATGGTTATGACAACACAATGCTGCTGTACATCATTTTGTTTACTGTTCTTGGTATTGATTATCATTTATTGCACTACAGTTCTAATTGCCCATTTATTGCACTACAGTTTTTATTGTATATACCTTATTGCAGTAAATGCTTTACTCTTTCTTGCTTATTGCACTACAGTTAGCAAAATAAATCCGTATTTACCACACTCACAGCGCAACCTGGCCAGGCGCCTGGCATAGGACTCTACATTGTGAGCCCTCTCAGCTGCAGCTGTTGGGAGAGAAGCACATCATTATGCATACCAGTTTTGAAGGCATTCAGCTTGCATATTGGTAAAACAGTGGAAAACATACTTACATAATTGTGGGGCATTCCCAGCTCTGGCTTCTTGGACCCAGGTGTTCAAAGTTTCCCTCTTTCTCCTCTTCAGGTCATCATAATAGTGGTGACACTGCTCACCTGTGCAGGGGATACCAGTAACACTTGTGACTTCCCTGGACAACTGGTCTCAGGGACTCTGCCTTACATTCCGAGCCCTGGAAACCACCTTACATCAGTCTGGGTACATGGTTCTTTACCAGGAGCCCAACAAAGACCCTGGACTCCTGAACACCACATCTCTGCTCCCAAAAGCATGCACTTTCACCAGCATCACCTGCCATATCAACAGTTGATTAGACTCCAAAGAATGGTGCAGAATTCCCACCTATTGTGCTTAATATAGGCCATTTTCCTGCCCTTATACATCATTGAGCAACTTTCAAAAAAGGGCCACATTGCTTAGCAGCATGTAAACCAGCTAGGCAGAGCTAAGCAGCAAGACAACTTGCACAGCCATGGTTTTAGTGAAGCTTAGCACCACGCAAACTGTAGTGGCATGTTTAAGCAGTGCTTAGTACTAAACAACAAGCCCTATTTAACACATGTTTTAAATTAAATTAAACAAAAACAGTAAATTAATTTACAGGCATGTTATAACTGCTATGGACTTAAACCCGGGACCTATTACACATTAGACTGTAATATGGATACATTCTGTGTAGGCCCTACACAGATTTTATTAAATCCTGGGGTTTGTCTATCATTACACGTTGTGGTTTTCACACTTCTATCCTTGTCTCAGATATTGGGTCAAGGTAGCACTTTTGATGGATCATCAACACCGTTAATTGATGTAGACCTGGTTATTCTTGGTTCAAACTCCTCAAGTTTGTTGTCTGAAGCATTGCTTTCAGGTTGAGGCTAATCAGGAACTCTTTAAATATGCTTCTGCTTTATTTATGGTGCCATCTTCTGTTTGCACCATGTAAGACATCAGTTCATTGGTTTTCTGCACTGCAACATCAAGTTCCTCCTTTTTTCCCCTCTATCTTTTGACATACAGATTGGCCTGGTTAATAGATGAGTAGTGGTTGTGCAAAATAGCATTTGTCATAAAATTATATGTCCAAATTTTAGCATATTGATAATTTTGTTTAACTGAGTCATACAGAATAGTTTTTGTCTCAGAAGCTGACCCTTTCATTGGTATGTTAGTCTTTATTTGTCTTCCAAGCTTTACCTTTAAAATGTTGAAAATTATATGCTTGTGTGTGCACTTACCTGAACCAAAATGCTGAAAACAACACTTTGTGCACACTCACATGTGTGAACTGGTCACAGTAAGAAAGTCAGCACTCAGGATTGTTGACTTTCACTGAAGCCACCTGCACTTCCAGATTTTTCCTACAAATGTTTTGTAGGGAGAGAAGCCACCCTACACCCCTCATGTGGGGGGGGGCTGTACCCCCCACACTTATATATACAAAGTCAGAGATCACACTACAGTAAGGGAAAGGGTACATTTCCCAATCCCACTATACTGCAATCTCCACTCAAAAGGCCGAATTCACAACAGCAAATGTTACTATGCAGTCACTGCTGTGAATTCAACATTTTTTTTCACTAAAACGTAACTTTGAAAAGTTACTTTTGCACATGTTGCATCGTACAGATAACCAACAACATTTTAAAGGTAAACCATGTTTCAGGTATTTTTTTTGTAAAGGGCTTACTCCTGTAGCACTGTGCAGACAAGCTCTGTGAGGATCAGGTTGTCTTAATATCATTTTAGTTGTTTATAGTGGTCTTTCAGCTTCAGCATTTAATTGAGGAGAGTATGGATGTGATATAGTATGAGTAAAACAACAGTCATCAGCAAACTGAACCCGACAATCTATGTATTATCATCTGTAGCTAAATGCATGGGCCTTCCATATCTTGCGAACATGGACTTGAATTTAAATATCATTTGTTGGCTTGTCAAACTGACACCTACGTTACTTTTATGTCACAACAGTAATAGTCTACAACAATGAGGTAGTTTTTGCCTTCAATCTCTCACAAGTCAGCAGCTCTTGTCACTGCAATAGTTTATAAATAATACAGAACTGATGCTTTGACACCACCCTTGCAATGCCATGGTTAATATTTAGCTGCTATACTGACATTTTTGCTCTTCTTCATCATTTTGTGAGACCTTGGTTACCTTTGTATATTTGACGTAGCTCTTCACAAAATTGTGATGCAGGTACTACTATTCTGTCCTGATACAGCAATAAAGAACAACTGATTAATCTAGCATTTACTGACTCTAGCCTTGGATACCTAACTACCCAGAGACTCCTTGTTGGTCCAGTGGAAATAACAACCACACAGAATGTGGGTGATTCTGGGTGCAATCACCCATACAACATAACTGCTTTCCTTTCTTAGTGAGCTGATACAGCAATAAGCCAGCATGATCTGATAGTTGCATTTTGACTGTGAAGTACTTATTCATAAGATACTTTATT